>NW_004754920.1:406559-471590 GCF_000188695.1 Salpingoeca rosetta | reverse complement strand
CACAGACCACGTACTTCTTGTGGAGGTGGGGCTGCACCTGCAGAGACCCATTGCGGGCATCCACACGATCCTGCCAACATGTGTGCGACGAAACGTGCACATCACACCGTCACAAACAAACAATATGCGCACGTAGAAACGAGCCAATACACACACACACACACACACACACACACACACACACACACACACACACACACACACACACACACACACACACACACACAGAGCAGCAGCAGCAGCAGCAGCACTCACGAGTGGGATCCAGACGGTGCAGCAGTTGTCGCCGTCCTGATGCCTGCAAATACGAAAACGTTTGAGGACAAGCGAGAGAGGGGGCGGGATCATCACGTTGCCACCAGGTTCTCCTCGTCATGGATATGCAGCTTCGAACCACATGCACGTTTATATCACATCACAACATGCAATGTCCATACCATGGCACGTGCGTGCCGCTGTGTGGCTGCTTGATGGCAAGCTGCGCGGAGAACAGCACAACAGGATCACCCTAACGAATAATTCGTGGTGGTGGTGGTGGTGGTTGTGAGGCATGTGCAGCACAACTATCTCTTCGTCAAGGTCAACCAAGATTCCCCTCCGTAAAACACAGCACACACACACACACAGATACATGCACACACACACAGATACATGCACACACACACACACACTCTCTCTCTCTCTCGCACACACACACGCACACACCGCACCAGCAGTTTGGTGACGAAGGAAGTGATGATGGGGTTGGTGGCAATGGGCCAGACCCAGTTGTCCTTGGGCGGGAGGAACTGGTGTGGGCTCATGATCCACTCCAAGTGAACCTTGCTGGACTTCTCACGAACAAGCTGGCCCACCTGCCATCACAGTACACATACATGCAATAATGGGAGCACGCACCATTGGATGAGGGCGAGCAACGCTTGTGCTACACGCACAGAAGCGCACGCACAGCAAGCCAGCCACTCTTCCTTGTTGAGGTCGTGGGTGCGTGACGCAACTGACCTGGTCTTGAAGGTAGCGCACCCCTTCCTTGGACAAGAACGAGTCCATGGTGATGTAGCCTGTGGGATGAATGAAAGGCACAACAGGTGGATGTGCGGGGGGGGGAGCGGAGAAGGGGTGGGACATGGGTTAAGGGGAGGTGTGTTGAAGATTTGTGGATGCACAAGTCATGTACAGATGCATGTGCACGTGCATACAAGAAGCACAAGAAGCATGAACGTGCGCACATACATGTATACAAACACACAAACACACACACACACACACACACACACACACACACACACACACACACACACACACACACACACACACACACCGTCTTCGTTGAATCTGGTCATGGCGACGTCCGTGCTTGGCCAGCTCGCTGGGTGCTGCTGCACGTCTTGGGCAAAGAGGAAGCTCCACTTGTCAGTGTCAATGTCACTGGGCGCATCCTTGAGGTCGCCACGCTCAAAGCTTCCCGCAATCTTTCGTGGAGACGACGATGGCGGGTGGGACGCCTTGCCGCGCCCGTGCCCGTGCCCGTGCCCGTGCTTTTCACGCTGCAGCTGGTGCTCTTGGTCCACTGGCATCGGGGACAGCGGCATCTTCACGGGATCAACGGCAGCCTCTTCCGCTGCCTCTCCTGTATGGTGGCCTTTGGTCATGTCGGGAGGGTGCACGAAGACTGATGGGTAGGTTGGTTTGATGGATGGATGGATGGATGGAAGCACACAGCAACACAGCAAGAAGTGATGTGAAGCAAGCAAAGTAAGCAGTGTTGTTGCTTTCGTCTCCTTGATGACATGCAAAAAAACCAAAACCAACCTACTCTGTACGCTTTGAAATACACACCTTGCTGTTACACTCACAACAGCTGATCAGGTGGCCGAGTTGGTCTAAGGCGTGCGGTTAAGGCCCGCATCTCTTCGGAGGCGCGAGTTCGAATCTCGTCCTGATCAAACCTTCACTTTTTGGCTCTACTAGGTAATTGGCGTAGAACACACGACGATTGCACCAACAGTGATTTCTGAGGTTTACGCGGATACATCCGCTGCGTAAATAGGTCAGTTAGGTGATGAACTTCGACTAACAAACAGAGACATCTTTGCCATAGTTAACTTAGAGACCTCATATCAGGGCACTAGGCACCAGCCGACACTAAGTCGGACACTGATCCTAGTGACACGCTAAAGTCACCTCCAACTTAGACCCCGGGCCATCCGGCTATTGAAAAAAGGAGTTTTAACGTTATTGCCACGGCTTACCTAGCGAGGCCACGTTGCACGCGTTGCAAATTGCAAGGCGCGGTGTCAGTTTTCTGTGCAAGGTGGGACAACAACCAACAACAACAACGCAGAAGAAAGCAGGCAACAAAAAAGCGCGCACACTGAACACCACCCACCACGCTGCAAGAAGAAGCCAACCAACCTGAACCAACCAACCACACTTGTTCTCTTCCCGCACATCTCACACACATCAAAACGACCTTCTCGACGGACTTGATCGGCCATGGACAGCAGCGGGCAGATGTATGGCCGCGCCGCCTACGAAGGGCAGGTGGTGGCCGGGCGTGAGCAAAACGACGCCAGGCACCAGCACCAGCCATACCGTGGCGATTGGCGCCACGTCGATTATGAACAACAAGAACCAGCAGAGGCAACTCGGTTTCTTGATGACGACGACGACAACAACGAGCGGCGGTTCATGCGGACGCTGAGGATCAGCAACGACAATGGAGACGACGATCGCCGCCGTGACTACGCCGCAACCTACGCCCCTCTCATGCGCACGAGCGACGATGGTTATGCGCACGCGCACCAAGAGGAGCGCCCGCACGATCTCAGTGCCACGCAGTGGGTGCATCCAGAGGATACGCGGACATTTGCCCGTGTCGCCGGCGCTGATATGCCCCGCTCATCGGTGCCCAGCACCAAAACGGACACGCGACACCTTTCCCAAGATGTGGTGAGGGCCGGCAGCCCACGCCAGCACCAACACCGGCGGCCTCCACTCAGCGGCAGCAGCAACAGCAACAGCAGTTTCACAAGCACTTTCAGCTTTGGCGAGGGTGGATATGGCGATGAGGAGCCCGTGTTCCTGGTGCCTGTGGACCGCAGCCCAAGCAAAACGCCGCATCGGCAGACAAAGCGGCGCATCACACCGCACAACAGCCTGTCGCAAGGTGGCGTGATCTCGGACAGCGCAGAAGAAAGACAGAGCCCACGCCGCCGGCCCCTGTCTGCAAGCGACCACCTCATTGGTGGGGCCGTGCATGATGACGTGCCCAACGAGGTGGAGGAGCGCACACGACGCTCCCGCAATGACCGCTACCAGTTCCGGCCACCCAACAGCTTCACAGCAAGTGCGTGTGCATGCGTGCTTGTGTGTGTGTGTGTGTGTGTGTGTGTGTGTGTGTGTGTTGGTGTTGGTGGGTGTGGGTGCGTGTGTGTGTGAAGTATGTGTGTGTGAAGTATGTGTGTGTGTGAAGTATGTGTGTGTGTGTGTCATGATTTGGTACAGTTTGTGCGCGCGTTTCAAATTGGCGTGCACTCGCATCCGCATCCCTCGCATTCGTCACACACATACACACACGCCCGCGCGCGCGCTATCTCTCTCTCTCTCTCATACACACTCACACACACACACACACACACATGCACACGCACACAACATACACGTAATCGTTTGTTGGCAACCTTACCCGCTGCCCCCCCCCTTCCCCCCTCCCAACCAACCGACCAGGCTGCCCGCTGCCCAACCCCGGTCGCAGCGCACACGATGCTCCGCCCACACCCAACCGCCGCCACGACAACCACCCGCCATCGTGGCTGCGTCACAGCGGCGCCGTTTCGCGCGCATACGAGCACGTGCGCCCGCCCAGCGCACACCGACCGCGCGACAACCTGGAGACAAGCGCCGTCATTGCCCGCGCGCCGCCCCACCGACCCTCCCGCCGCATGTTCCACGAGAAGGACCACCTCGAAGCAAGTGGGTTCCGCCCACGTGAGGATGCATTCGAACAGACGTCACGCCCCCTTTCCCAGCGCTCCCATCGCCCGCAGGACACATGGTCCCTCGCTCCGCGCAACCCAACGCCTGCCGCCCCGACACCCGGCAACGGCGGTGGTGATGCGCGCGCGGATGTGTTTGACAGCGGCGCGTCGTCCTCCCGGTGCTCCACGCTGTCGTCGCCATCGCGCTCGCGTGTTCTCTCCTTCCACGGGCACCACATCTACGCGGATGAGCCCCTGCTTGAGGTCGATCACCCGGCGAAGGATGGCCGCGCTCCCCTTGGCTCTGCCTCAACCACCCCATCGTCCGCAACGCCAGCCTCAACCTCCTCCCCATCGCCAACCCCAACTGCATCCACGTGGTCGTCGTACGGCAGCCGCCGCCCCCACAGCAGCACCAGCACCAGGCCTGCTGATGCGCTGCGCTTCTCCGGTGCCGTCGTGTCGCCAACAGCGCGCACAACGCCCGTGGACACGCGGGCCGAGGCTTTCCACAGGGCTGCGCTCGCCCACCACACCACCCATCAGCACCAGCACCAGCACCAACAGGGCCGTCGTGTGGAGGAAGGCGATGGAAGTGGCGATGAAGACAAGTTTGATCAGGAAGGCCACGTGCGCCGGAGTGCAGCAAGGAAGAGCGGTCCGCGCGTCCGTGTTGAGTCACAGCAGCGCGTGCAGCCCCAACGCAAGGTGGCATGGACACCGCCCCCCAGCATGCATGCGCGGAGCCAGCACCGTCCGCGTGATAACCTCGCCTTCTCTGGTGGCGTGACACGTCGCTCTGCTCGTCTTCTCGACCTCATTCCTCAGTAGGCGGCAGCCGTCACGCCACGCGTGCACGCGTGTTGTGCATGCAGAAACTCAGTTGTCGTTCGCGCATACTTTGTCGCTGCGCAGTGGTGTTGTTGTTGTTGTAGTGGTTGTAGGTGGCTGTGGTGGTGATTGTTATGATTGTATTTGTGGCGGTGGTTTGATATGACCTCACTAGAAGCGGTGAAACGTCTGTGTGTGTGTGTGTGTGTGTGTGTGTGTGTGTGTGTGTGTGTGTGTGTGTGTCCATGTCTATGTCTGTGTCTGTCTGTCTGTTTGTGTGCGTGTGTTGGTGTGTCTGTCTGTCTGTCTGTTTGTCTGTCTGTCTGTGTGCGTGTGTTGGTGTGTCTGTCTGTCTGTCTGTCTGTGTGCGTGTGTTGGTGTGTTGGTGTGTGTGCGTCTGTTTGTGCGCGTGTGTGTGCTTGTGTATGTGTGTGTGTGTCTGTGTCTGTGTGCGTCTGTTTGTGCGCGTGTGTGTGTCTGTGTCTGTGTCTGTGCGCGTGTGTTTACAACGCGCGCTTCTCCTCTGGCCAGCTTCATCCCTTTGCTTTTTGTTGTTTTGTTTCGTTTTGCCTTGCGCCAATTCTGCAAGGAGTACCCCTGCTCCCACGCAATGCCCCCAAATCGCTGCTGTCGCTCTTTGTGTTGCGGGTCTGGCATCACCTGCTTTCTCTTCTGTCTTGTGGCTTGATGTTCCAGTGGTTGTATTTCCGTTCGATTCAAATAAGACAGACACCGCAACACAACCCATTCTCAACTCACGATGTTACCCCTCTCATACGCACGCGCGCTTTCACGCTCAAGACACAAAGCAACCTCGCTACCAAGTGGCGTTATTGCATTGCAAGAAACCATTGAGGGTGAGGGGAGGGGGGTGTTGGGCAGGGTCCCCATATCAGATCGCGTGTACGGTTTGCGCTGGGCGCTGGTTCATTAGTCGCCACTTGTCTCAAGTGGCTGCTTTGGGTCGTATAACAGTATTGCCCTACTTCTCCTGCTTGTCTTCCTCCGCATGTGTGCCGCATTGGCTGCTGTCCTTGTCACCTTTGTCGGCGTTCTTGCCACCCTCCTCAAGTGCAGACGCGGCAGAACGGATGATGGTGTGCGCGTTGGCGTGTGGAAACCGCGCAGCCAGGTACCTGAATGGACAAACCAAAAAATGTGTGTGTGTGTGTGTGTGTGTGTGTGTGTGTGTGTGTGTGTGTGTGTGTGTGTGTGTGTGTGTGTGTGTGTGTGTGTGTGAGTGAGTGCGTGTGTGAGAGAGAGAGAGAAGAGCAACAACGACGATGTAAGCACGTATGACCGCACAATGGGGTTCCACACAAAATGGTGCCCACGTTCAATAACACCACGACTTACACACACACACACATACACACACACGCACGCACGCACGCACGCACGCACGCACGCACGCACGCATATTTAACAGGCAACTCACGCAACAGCATCGTCGAGGTGCAAGTCTGCTTCTTGGAGGCCTTGCAGAAGAATGCCCAGGTAGCTGGCAGCGGCAGGGATGCGGGGCTGATCATGCTGGTCTTCGCTGCACGTGAACGTCAACACTGGTCGCCCTTCCAACTGCCCAACACACACCACTGTGTTGTACCTGGGACACAGGAGCGTAGCCATCATGGCCATCGTTGTGTGTGTGAGAGGGAGGGGGGACAGTAGTGGGATGACTGTGAGCGAATTGCTGCTGCGTTCGAGGTATGGTGACAGACGATGCGCAATGCAAGCAAGAAGGGAGGAAAGCAGCAGCACGGGTCAAGCATGCAACAACAACGCGCGTCTGCACACCATCCCCACCATGATGGAACGGGGAATGTGTGCGAGTGGCCAAATCCTCTGGAGCAGAATGCTTCGTAGTGCTCATGGGTCAGCTCCATGTCCCGTCGAAACGCATTCTCTTGCATCACCTGGCCAGCAAGCGTCATCAGAGAGGTGTGAGAGTACACAGGAGCACAGAGCACACTGGCTACATGCTGGCACGCCCTCAGCCATCAACCATCAGCAAGCAAAAATCATCCACGGACGTACAATGTCGTTGAACTGGTCAAGGGTAATGTCGTAGACGCGAGAGAGGGTGTGGTGGGCGTGCCCTTCCTCGAGCTCTTCGCGATGATCCACAAAGCAGATGCCACCGCGGTGCCAGGTCTTTGAGTTACGGGCAAAGTAGAGCCGATAAGGGATGGAGTACATTGCCGTCGATGCAGGGTGTGTCGTGTCTCGACACCCTGGATATGGTGGCCTGCATCAATGTGTATGTAGAAGGGGCGGTGAGTATGGTTGGGGGCAGGTGTGTGTGTGTTCGTGTGCGTGTGTGTTCGTGTGTGTGTGTGTGTGTGTGTAAGAGCACGAACATCACTCTCGTTCACTCACAACTCACTCACTCACACTCACACTCACACTCACACTCACACACTCACTCACTCACTCACTCACACTCACACTCACACTCACACACTTGCACGCACACACACTCACACACTCGCACGCACTCTCTCACACTTGCACGCACACACACTCACACACTCGCACGCACTCTCTCACTCACACTCACACTCTCTCACTCACGCTTCGGGAGACATGGTGGGGAGCTTTCCGCCTTGGATGTAGCACAGGAGGCGATCACGGCACATGTTGGAGCCATAACTGGCGTACCACACGCGAGAACTCATGCGACCAGCCATAGTCCGTCGGCCGATGCAGCAGCAGCGTTGTTGATGTGTGGATGCTGTGTTGTTTTGTCGGACACGCAACCGCCAATAACAAAACAAAACGAAAAAAATTAGGGTTTGATCAGGACGAGATTCGAACTCGCGCCTCCGAAGAGATGCGGGCCTTAACCGCACGCCTTAGACCAACTCGGCCACCTGATCTGTTGTAATGTACAACGTGAAAAAACTTCATTTCAAATGCTACCCAAAGGCGACAAACCCACAAGCACTTGCTCGCAAGCAACAAGCATCACACGACTCATGCGCACACACGCCTTTCTTCCTTTCTCAACCATGTACTTCCCGCACCAAACACAAGCATCAAAGAGACCCAAAGCAATGAAAGCAAGCTGAAAAGAAAGCGACTGTGAAACACGAAACATGGCTGAACTTGCGTTCCCTCTTCTCAAACACACACACACACCTACACATCACACTCAGAACAGCACATCACCAAACGACTGCACAAAGAACTCGCGAAGATCCGGGCGAATATCGGGGCTATCGAGCAACAGGCTGGCCAGCTGCGCCCGCCTACTCTCTCCATCGCCGCCTTCGCCAGCATCATCCTCGGTGTCCAGGAACGACCGGATGTCTGTGGTGATGGCGCGGCGTGCCTCAAACAGCGCATTCCGTAGCGCCTGCAAGCGAAGAAGCGCAGACACGACGTTGGCGGCGTTGCTGTCGCTGCTACGAAGGGTACCCATGAGCTGATTGTGGCGTGCTTGGATCTGCTCGTACAACGGATCTTCCCCAAGCGCCTCCCGACTCTGCTCACAAATGTCGCAAAAGTACGACACACTCTCCTGCACGCGAGAGAACACGCTGCGCTCCTTCGTCTTGGCTGCCTTTGCTGCCTTGGCTACCTTGGAGGTTGTGTGGCCAGCTTCGTTGCCAGCGCCCGCATCGCCCAGAGCATGCCCTTGACCACCTGTCTCCCCGCTGCCGTCCTGGTCACCAGCATCGCCCCAGTCATCGTCATCATCACCACTGTCCCCCCAATCATCACTGTCATCATCATCATCATCATCATCATCATCATCATCATCATCAACATCGCCATCGTTGCCGAGGTTGTCGCCACTCATTGCGGGGCGGCGCACAATGCATAGGATCTGCGAGAAGACGTCCGCCTGCTGGGCCACGTGCTGCTCCAATTGCCTGGCATATTCTGCCAGTGGCCCTTGTGCCGCGTCATCCTCGCCCCCAGTGCCGCCGCTGGTGTCTGCTCCACCGGCAGCAAACATGCTCCCATCGGCACCGCTGCCTGCAAGCACGGGGTCTGCCGCCACCAGCGGCGAAACGCGCCTGACGAGACAGCGTGCGGATTGGAGCACAAGGCACGCCTTGCGCACAGCCTGCGGCTCCAGATCCTGCAGGGCGCCCGCGTCTGCCACCTGCACTTCCAAGGCGTCCTCGACTTGGTCACGCGTAAACTGCAGTAGGTCGCTCAGGGTGCCTCGAACACGCTCGCCTGCGCCCTTGCACGCCTCCCACGCAGCGTCGTCCACACCAAGGACAGGCGCGCTCGGAGACCCCGTCAGCCGCATGAGCCGCGCACCGTGCCGTGACATGAGGTTTGACACCGCAGCAAGCACGGCGCACTGATGCAGGAGCAAACGCAACATGTCCCCCTCCTGCGCGCCTGGTGATGCAACGCGTTTGTAGTTGCGGTCAGCGCACGCCTGCTTGATGCCGTGCACAGCTTGGTCCAATGTTCCCATTGCATCATTGAGGTCTTCGATACTGCTAGCCATAACTTCACCACACGTCCACTGCGGTGTTGCTGACGTTGCTGCTAATGTCGATGAAGTGGATGCGCGCTGTGACTCGGTCGGCAAGAATGAAAAGGCAGCTGACGACGACGAAGCAGGTGCTGTTGTTAACGCTGCTGAAGGCCGCGAGGAGAAGGAGGAGGACGAACGCAGGGAGGGGGACGAAGAAGAGAAAACTGCGAGGGAGGATGCAGAGGACGGCGCTGACAACGGTGACAGTACCGATGCGTTTGCACTGCTGTAGCCGCTCTCCACACTTTGGTTTGACCGCGCTCTGGACCGCAGGCGCGCGCAGATTCTGATGTGCTGCGCCTCAACTTCCGCTGCGTGCAAAAACCCACGGGCAATCTCCATCGCCGCCCTCTCCTGCGGTGACAGCTGATCGCGGTGACGGTGCATGCCAAGACGTCCTCTGTCCCCGTCACTCAGCACAAGCAGCTGTGCTCGAAACTGGCTCACATCGCGGCTCACGTGGTCGCTCATATCTGCAGCGAGCAGGTTCAGCGGAGCATGCACCAGATCCACCAGTGCCCGCACATGACTCTTGTGACACTTGATCAGCGTGCCCACGGTGGTGTGCAAGTCATCCCCGACGGTCTGCGAGCGACGGTCGCACAGGTTTCGGGCGTGGCTGCACAACTCGTTGATGCCTCTGTCCACGGCAGCCACCACCTTCTGCCGCACCCCCGGCAACATGCGTTCCACGCTGATCATCACGTTTGAAACTGCGGTCACATCCCCTTCGCGCAGCGCCAACTCGATGCTTTGCGCACACGCCATCGCGCTGTCTCCCAGCCACTTGTGCACGGCTTGCTTGTTGGTGTCCACAGTGCTGCGTTGGTGCTGGGGCAGGTGTTGAGCAAGCGCATCAAACACGTCCATGTCACTCTGTCGCACATCTGTCACGTCACGCTGCTGCAGCGCCGTGCAATGGACCACCAGCATCCGCAGCGCTTTCTCACACACCCGCTCCTTCCACTGCTTGGTCTGGTGCGGGAGACTGTGCAGCAATGACGATGAGCACAGGCGTGTCAGCCCCATATCTCTCATCTCCGTCAGGGCGCGATCTTGCTTCTGTTCCACGCTTCGCTCCCTCCACTTTGCCTGCCAGTGCTCGCGTGCGTACCGTGCACCAGCGGTCTGTGCTGCAGGCGGCAGCAGCATGACACACTCGCCAATGATGCCCAGCCACTCGCGCGCGCAGCGGAAATCGCACACATCCAGCAGGTCGTCCACGTGGTTCAGTTGGCGCTCAATGGCATGCGCAAGCTCGTATCGCAGCCGGTGCAGCTCACTCTGCAGCTTGTCCTCCCCTGCCCGCGTCAGCAACGGAGCCACTACAGCACGGCGACGGGCTGTGCCCGTGGCAGCCTTCTCGTTGCTACTGGTGGTGGTGGTGGCAATGGTAGTGGACGTGGAGGTGTCGTGATTGGTTTGGTGATGGGTGTCAGTTGGAGCCGCATCACCACCCTTGTTGTCGTCATCATCACTGTTGTCGTGACCACCCTTGTTGTTGTCATCATCACTGTTGTCGTGACCACCCTTGTTGCTGCCAGCAGTGTCGTCGTTGTCAACATCACGGACATCACTGCCAGCATTGCTATCACCAGCACCACTGCCGTTGCCAGCATTTTCATCACGGGTCTGCGGGTGTGCAAGACTGGCCAGGCCATCCAGCCGCTTGAGATGCGCCTCAACTCGTGATGCAGCTTCTCGCGTGTCCCTTGCCGCGTCGTCAGCGATGTTGCTCGCACTGGTATTGTCAGCACCCAGCAGCACGCCCATCGGGGCCTTGATCTCCTGCACCACACGGTCCGCTTCTGCCATCACGGCGTCTTGCAGCTCTTGCTTGCGCACGTCGGGCCACAGGTTGGGGTGGGCGTTGATATCGTGCCAGCAGCTCTGCAGCAGCGACGGCATCAGATGGGGGGCTCGCAGCGCCTGCTTCAAGCGCATGCTCCTCGCGTCGATGAAAGCATCCAGCTCCTGGCACACGTGCCTGCGCAGGCTTGTGAACAGTGCCGGGCGCGACTCGTCTCCATGAAGTCCAACAGCAGGCGCATCCGCCTGCATGAGCACAGATGCAACGGCGTTTGGGCCAAGAAAGGGCAGCAGGCCGCTGTCCAAGTGGGCGAGGTGCTGAAGCGCTTCCTTCTGGCCATACAAAGCACACAGACGTTCGTGGAGGATGAGACTCGCACATTCGCTTGCTCTCTCCTGCAGTTGGCGCTGCACCTCCATGCGCCCACGATGCAGCGGGCTTGTTCCGCCACCGCCGCCACCACTGCCAGCAAGCAGATCCCGGTCGCCAGCAACAGCAGATGCGCCGCGACCATCAGGCCACGGTCTGGTGCGTTCGTCAACATCACGGTGTGCTCCAAACGCGCGCATGGTGAACGGGTCATCAAGTGCACCCCCGCACATGAGGTGAAACACGAGGGGCCAGCTTTGGCGCGCATCCAGCAGCTCCAACGCCCGCTGTGCCTCAGACACACGGTTTTTCAGCTGCGCACGCCATGTCCGGTCGTGATCCCTGGCTGTTCCACCACTGCCGTCATGGCGTGGTGCGACAGCCGCTGCATGTTCTTTCGGTGCAATTGTAATTGTTTCTGCTGTTGGCGTCGTGGTCGACGGCTGGGAGGATGGAAAGTGCTGCAGGGCCCTGAATCGGCTGCAAATTGTGTCTGCGTGGTGCTCGGCGAGCATCACCGCACAGCTTGTCACATCAGTGGCCAGCTCATGAACATGCGTGACGTATCGGTGGACATGGGTTCTCATGCACGCGAGAACGAGCCGTGCGCTGTTGTCCAGCAAACGCAACAAGTTGGTCTGTTGGCTGGGGCTCTGGAAGCGAAGACCCAGGGTGTGCCAAACCGGAGTTGCTGCTACTGCTGCTGCTGTTGTTGTTGCTGTTGATGCTTGTGGTGAAGGCGTTGCGTTGACGCTTGGATTTGGTGCAGTCGCGGAATCAGGGCCCATGTTGCGTGCTTCGCCTGAGCCCGCGTCTGCCTCTGCTGGTCTGCTTGCGGCTTCGGTTGCTGGCCTGCCTGCAACTGTAGATGTGGCCGCGTTCACGGCGTTTTGTCGCATGATCTCCCAAAGCGCACGCCGTTGCCCCTGCAGCAACGAGCTGACGCGTTGCATCAGCTGCTCGCGGGCATCTGCGATGGCTTGCAAGTTGAGGCACGTTGCCGCGGAGACGAAGGTCAGGTGAGGTCCGATGGAAACAACAGCGTCCATGATCTGGGCAGTTGGCAGACGTGACAGCACCTGGCTGTAGTGCCAGTGGATGTCGGTTTCGATGCGAGCCAGCGTGGCATCCACGGAGCTTTTCATGGAGGAGGGCACGCTCAACGTGCCGTCACGCAACGGACCCAGGAGCGCATTGACAAACACCAGCGTTCCGTCCACCTGCTGGTTCAGGCCGTGTAACGCCTGTAGCGGGGAGCTGGCGTTGCCTGTGACAGCATCGGTGTCGCTAGTATCGGCGCCATCCCCCATTGCACCAGCATCGGCTTCTTGCTGCTGGTGTAAGTTGCCGTCTTCATCGATACTGTGCGTTCTCCACCACATTAATTTCTTGAGGGTCTGGCCGAAGCCGCGCTGGCGCCGCGGTTCTTGCGCTTGACTGCTGTCCGGAGAATCTCCACCGCTGTTCCGGCCACCATCAGTCGCTGCGGTGTTGTGGGCGTGCGCATCGCCCATCGCGTCAGCGGGGTCGAACGCGCCTCCAATGTCACCAACAGTGCCAGCGATGATCTCGACAACCATGCGCTGGGTGCGCGCAAGGATGCTGCTGACGTGGTCTTGGGCTGCGTGCGAGAACGTGTTCAGCTGAATCGCCAACGGCTGCCCCTGAAACAGAGCGCACACGCTGTCAATGTGCCGCACAATTTGCGACACTGCAGGTAGCACGCGTGCATCCTGACCCTCGCATCGCTGCCGTAGGTTGTCACACACAGCACCAAGATGATGCTTGCACGCTTCCACAACGGCTTCACGCTGCTGTTTGAGGAACGCGCCGGTCAGGACCTGAAGCAGTGAAGGCGTGCGCTCAACCCTATCCAGCACCTCCAGCACTGCCGCAAGGTGCTTGCGTGTTGCGTCATCTGGCATGGCTGTCCTCAATCGCCGCTGTAGCTGCTGCACTGCTGTGATGACGGGCTGTTGCAGAGCGTCGTGAAACGCCGGCTCCCACAAGTGAGCGACAGCTTCCCTGGCCCCGCCATCGTCACGATTTTGCACTGTTGATGCTTCACTGCTGCTGCTGCCACTGCTGCTGCTGTTGCCTGTTTTGTTGTTGTTGTTGTTGTTGTTGTCGTTGTCGTTGTCGGTGGTGGTGGTGCCACTGCTTTGCGCCTCTTCGCTGGCTTGCACGTTGGTGGTTGGCGAAAGCTGCACGCCAGCCAGCACCAGCGCATCCTCCTTGATGATCAAGTCAAAGTGGGCGGACAGGGCCCGCACGCTGTTCATCAGCGCCAAGATATCATCACCAACGCGTGGGAATGAATCCGACAGCGGTGCTTGTGCCAGTACCGGTGGTGTTGGTGGCGCCGTGGTTGTTTGTGAGGAGGCCGTGCTGGCACTATGACGTGTACTGCTGCTGCTGCTGGTGCTGCTGGTGGTAGTGGTGGTGCTGCTGTTGGTGTCGCTGCTGTTGTTGGCGAGAGTGTGGCTGCTTGCATCGACATCACGGCCAGCGTCTGCAGTATGGATGGTGTTGTTGGTGGTGCCGTCCACGCGAGCGACATGCGCTCCCACGAGCGATTTGAGTCTGGTGAGCACCTCACCACTCTGTGCTTGCAAGCGATGTGCAAGCTCGATGGACGCTTGCTCGTAGTAGTCGCTTGGGCGCATACGCTGTGGCGTTGTTGTTGCTACTGTCGTTGCTGTTGATGCTGCTGTTGTTGTGGAAGCGGGTTGTGCCTCGCTGCCCTGCAAAGGGGCGTTGCTGGCTCTCACGTCGTGGGCGGTGATGGTGGTGTGGATATTGGGGACTGTGTTGACCTTGTGTGCGAGCTGCAGCAGCTTGTTGAGCTGGTTGAGAATACGCGCATGCTGCATATTGGCTGCAGTGCCCAGATCGTTCAGCGTGGCCACGGCTGTGGCGGATGCTTCGGCGACGGCGTCACTGAGCGCGCGTGTCAGCTCGTTCATGTTCACGCCATCCATGTCAATGTCTGGCACATCTCTCCGCAGTCTGGCCAGGACACGTGAAGCCCATGCAATGTCGCTGAGGAGGTGGTCAGGTATGGCAGCCGTTGCCTGGTCGCGCACGGCGTCGAGCAGCCGATCCCTGTGCACGAGCTTGGTCAGGTGCTGCTTGACGACTGCATACACGGCGCAGACGGCACGGCGCATGTGCGCGCTGGTCGGCGTGTCCTCCGCAGGCAGTGTTGCGTGTGAAACGTGTTGGTGCTGCTGATGTTGGTTGTGCTGGCGATGCTGGTGGTGGTGGTGGTGGTGGTGGTGGTGATTGCCGTTGATGTTGTGCATGAGGTCGGTGATCTGTTGGAGGCGAAAGACCACAAGGTCCATGTTGTCGTGTGTTAGTGCTGCACGCACGCACGCGCACACCGCGTCCGTGTGGGTTGTGATGTGCTGCCACGTCTGCGTGCCAGAGAGGTCGAGTTTCGAGCGCACGTGCGCTGGGCTAAACGATCTTCGATCGAGGACGTGCTTGAGCTGCGCCGCAATCACCTTCTTGTCTGCGCGTGCAGGCCGAATAATGAGGGGTGGATGCTCTTGTTGGTCGTGGTGGTTCAAGCTGCTGTGCGCAGTTTGCAGTGCTGCAGTGACGGCATCGGAGGCGACCTGGCCACGGCGCTGCTCAATCAGGCAATTCAGCGTTGCATTGAGCTCCCGCTTCGCCCTCTCCAGACACGAGGTGGTGTCGCTCACTGACGCCTGTGTGTCATCATCGTCATCATCATCATCATCATAGTCGTCATCACTGTAGTGTGTGAATGCAAAAGAAAAGCGTCTTGCGGCTGCGTGGGGTTCCTTGAAGAGGTTGAGGGCGGCAGGAATGGATTGCAGCCACTGCTCGCGGTTGCTGCCGCCATTCTTCGAGAGCACAATCACGGGGCGACATGATCTGCACACTGAGAGCGCATGCAAGATGCCGACCTGGTTGGCCACGTCGGCCTCAATCGATCTGCTGTCCATGAAACCTGCGCCATTGTACGAATGTGCAAGAGCGAGGAAGTGAAAAGTGAGAGGGAGGATGGTATGTGTGTATGTGTGTCTGTGTGTGTGTGTGTGTGCGTGTGCGTGTGCGTGTGCGTGTCTGTATCTGTGAGTGTGTGTGTGCAAGTGCAGTCGTGCGTGTGCAAGTGCAGTCGTGTGTGTACGAGCGTGTGTACGTGTGCATGTGTGTGTGTGTGCATGTGTGTGCGTGCATGTGTGTACAAGTGTGTGCGTGTGCGTGTGTGCGTGCACGTGTGTTGTGTGGTGTTCATGAAGCTGGTGCACAAGCATGTCGTCATCACGGCAAGAGGAGCAGGGCAGGAATAGCAGTGGCCCTCCTACCAGGGGTGTCGAGGAGGTCGAGGTGTTTCATATCCGAGTCCAGGTCAAGCTCACTGATGATGTGTTCCAGGACAGGGGTGCTGCGAACGAACGCGGTCTCCGATTCTGGGTTGCCGTTCACACGAAACCCGTCGGGGACCTGGTGGGCATCCGGGCCAATGTCACGAATTGCCTTGTCGCTGCGAACGTGCATGCGACACCCAGACCAGTACAAGAGGGTGGTGGTCTTGCCTGCCCCTGAGTTGCCCAGAAAGACAATAATGTCCTGCATGGCAATGCGTCTGGCGTGGATGCGGCTCTGCTCGATGAGGTGGATGGTGAAAGGGATGTCAAAGGGTGCGAGGTGATTGCGAATGAGCTGGTTGCACTCCCTGAGCGCCTCGGCCCACGTGCTGCGCTGTGAGATGTGGCTGCGCACGCGAACTAGAATGGCCATCGCTTGCGCGTCCTTCTGTACAATGTGCTTTTCCTCGCCAGCAAGCCTTGCCTCGAGGGCGTCCAGGTGCCGGTGCAGCTCAGTGCCCGCGTCCTCATCTGCACGATGATGGTTGCCCCTGTCCGCGTCTGTGGCGCCCGTGTCCTCCGCTGTCGTGCCTCTGGCTCTGTCTCTGTGTGAAACCAATCCTTGCAAGGTTGCCTTGTGCGAGCGCGCGCGCGTGTGTGTGTGTGCGTGTGTGTGTGTGTGTGTGTGTGTGTGTGTGTGTGTGTGTGTGTGAGGGAGGGGGGGGAAGCAAGAAGGGAGAAGAAGGAACCGCACACGCACACGATCATGCAAGTATACGATCACACACACGCACACACACACACACACACACACACACACACACACACGCACACAGCCGCAAAACACGGCCAGCGTCCGGTTGTCCGGTTCTACGACACCAGGACAGCAGGGCAGCACCACTCGCAAAACGCCTCTGCACATGAGCAAAACGGACAGGCAGAAGGGGAGAGCGAGCGAGTGTACCAACTCACTTTGAGCAGACGGGCAAACTTCTCTGCACAGTCTGGCCATGCCTGGACGCGCGCCTTTGTATCGGCCCACGTCTCTGCCTCATACCTGTCCATGGCTGCTATGGCTGTGCGCGCGTGCGCGCGTGTGTGTTGTGGTTGTTGTTGTCCCTGCAAGCAAGCAACGCAGGCCAGCAACGCAGGCGTCAAAATGGTGTGTCCATTGTCAATCATCACTGCACATTGATTTTGCTGACTCAGCGGAAAGTTAGCGCCGGCGGCAGAGCGCACGACCTCAAACCCACAACACACAAACAGACATGGGCGACGATGGACCGCGGCCTGCGCTGTACCTGTCACGGGCCAAGATGGCCAAGTTGGAGCAGACCATCGACTTCTCCGTACCGCCACAAACCGCAGAGGAGTACATCCTCCACGTGAGGTGAGTGTGTGTGTGTGTGTGAGAATGTGTGTGTGTGTGTGTGAGAATGTGTGGGAATGTGTGTGAATGTGTGAATGTGTGTGTGTGTGAGAATGTGTGTGAATGTGTGTGTGTGTTTGCGTGTGGGCATGCACACCTCAGTCCCTTTCCTTCACGCCCTCCCTCCCCTCACGCCCTTCCTTGCTCATCATCGCGGCAGACGAGCAACGGCTGCTATGCCAAAGGTGGTGGTGGCAGCGTCCATTTCATCCATGACACGGACAGCCGGAGCTGTGTCGATGGAGAACCCGCACGGGATGGCACACGTCGTAGATCAAGCAGCGACCGAATCGCCTGCAGGCATCGAGGTGTCCAAACCACAACAGCAAGGACCACCAACACATCATCAAAGCGAACAAGGCGAACAAGGCGAACGAGGTGAACAAGGCGAACAAGGCGAACAAGGCGAACGATTGCCATTGGCCGAAAACCTACACCAACAACAACACCACCAACACAAACACCATCAACACCAACACCAACACCAACAACCACCACAGGACACGCCACCGAGCGGGCGCAGCAGAAGAAAGCGGAGACACAACACCGTCATGCCTCCGCGAACACCAAAGACACCGAAGGTGCACGCTGTGCCTGCGTGGGAAGACCAGCAGCTCTCTGCGTTTGAGGAGCTGCATCTCCGCTGTGCAGAGCTGCGAGAGCGCATACAAGACGGGACCCTGCACCTTGAGCCGTCCGACGTACCTCAGTCGAAGGTGTGCGCATGCGGTTTCTTGCGTGGAACTGCAACTGTGCGTGGTGGAACTGCGTGACATGGTGGCATTCCTGTCTTTGGCGCGCACATACAAATGAAAGCTCCTACTCAAGCAACTCACGCACACACACACACACACTTGCAGGTGCTGACAACAGAGCAATGTCGGGCACTGTGCTTTGAGCTGACACCCGAAACCTCCCCGCGCGCACCATCTGCTGGTGTGTTGGCGCGGTTATCACATGCACACACGCAGCAGCTGCTCAAGCACTTGGTGGAGGACCTACGCGAACAACCAACGCACCATCTGGTGCGTAAAGGGCGAGCGGTGCGCGATGTGATCAATGTGAAGCTGCAAACTGTTGTGCTGATGGCTCTGATCGCTGCTGTCTTGTGTAACTGAAGCCATAGAAAACCGGAGTGATTACTTTCAAACCCGGCACTCACTCACTCACTCACTCACTCACTTACACACTCACTCACACACTCACTCACACACACACACACACACTCACTCACTCACTCACTCACTCGCTCACTCACACCAACATTTGCAGCTGCAATGGATCTATGCCACGCTTGCGTTCTTTGATGCGGATCTCATGAACTCCGAAGACCACGCAACCATTCGCCGCTTGTGCAGGGTGTGCTTCTATCTCTACTCTGCAGGGCAGGTATGCTCACACAAAATGTCTTGCATGTGTTGTGTTGTGCATGTGTGTGTGTGTGTGTGTGCGTGCGTGTGTGTGTGTGTGTGCGTGTGTGTGTGTGTGTTGAAGTTCGTTCGCTCAGCGTGTGCTTTTGAACCCGGCCTTGCTGGCACCTTGCTCGCACCTTGCTCGTTGTTCCCTTCCCGACACGACATCCCACAACAGCTGACTCCCTTGCCTCGCTTATCCGCGCTCCCAAGCCCTCACGCGTCACCACATTCGTTGCAGGATGATTTGGCGGCAACAACAGCGCTGCCAGAGCAAGGGTCCATCGAGGCTGGCCTCTGCCTTGTTCTCACCATTGCCATCGTTCACTTTAAGCAAACGGACTTTGAGCCCCTTCTCTAGCTCGCAAGCAAGCTGCCTTGGCTTGTACAAGACGAAACTTGCGCCGACGACTCTAAGACTCTAGTTCCTTCCCGGCATGTAACCTACCGATCACCTTCGATCCTCGATTACTTCGTACAACTCCATGGCGCGCGCGCACACACACACACACACACACACACACACACACACACACACACACACACACACACACACACACACACACACACACACACAACAGAAAGTTATCGGATAGCGTGAATAAACTTCTCATCGCAACCCAAGCTGTTTATCCCCTGGCAAAAATCAAACACCCTCCTCCTTCATACACACACATTGCCCTTATCACCCTGTTCGCCCTACCCACGCTCGCCTTGGTTAACGGTGGCGAGGATTGTGTGTTTCGGGTGGCTGTGAGCTTGTGTTGCCGAGTCGAAAAGACTACCTGGATCTCTTTCCCGTTCAGACGAGCCCCACCTGTCATTTGTTTTGACTTCCGTTGCTCGCGGCAAAGCACGTTTTGTGTTGCCCGCTTGTTGTTGGTGTTGTTGTTGTTGTTTGTTTGGACCTTCAGACACCCGCCGAACGACGCGCTTGTGCGTGTTCGTGCAAGCGTGCACTTTTTTTATTTTTGAGGCCTTGTGGCTGACGTTGGTCACACGAGAGCATCTCCCTCGTGCGTGCATTGCCGCCACGCACAGCGTCGTCCACCACGCGGCGCAAGGGCTCGCACCCGGGTTGTTTTTTCTGTTTCACGACAAACAAACAAATAGCCCGCATGGCAACCCTTTCCAGACACGCGCGGTGGTCCACCGTGCAATCATTTTCGACAGCAGGGAAGCTGCTTCGCACAGCGCCACTGCTTACGCTGGCAGCAGTACTGACTGTGCTGGCGACGGCGGCGTTGGCAGATGACACCGTCTACTATTCGCTGAGTACGGCGAGCACCACCATCACGGCGGGAACCCCATTTACCGTCACTGTCACTGCCACATATGCCAACGGCACCTTGCCTGCGGATGGATTGGACGACATTTATCTCACTGTGGCAAATGGCACGACCATCTCCAAGTTTGGAAACGAGCCCCCGTATCTCCTCAGCTTCGATGCAAACGGGCAGGCAAGCGAGCAGATGCGCACGTTCCAGTCTGGAGGGCTCGTGATAGGCGTTGATGCCTCCATGGCCGCCGTACCCACAAGCGTAGGCGCCCCGCTTTCCCTCACCGCAGTCGCAGGTGCGTGCGTGTGCAATGTGTGTGTGTGTGCGCAATGTGTGCGTGTGTGTGCAATGTGTGTGTGTGTGTGCAAAATGTGTGTCTGTGTGTGTCTGCGTGTACGTGTGCGTATTTATGGTTGTTGTGCGTGAAAGCGTGCCTGCGCTTGCTTGTGTGAGCCCTTTGTTTGTGCGTGTTTGTTGTGATAAACATTGCCCCTCGTCAATTCCTCTCACAAACTCACTCGCTGTTCCGTCTTCTTTCATGTCACATGTTGCTCCACCACAACACGAATGTCCCGTTGAACAGCCGAGGCGTCGCGGTATGTGTTTGTGGACCAGGCAACCATCACGGCCGGCGAGCCAACGCCTGTGGAGATTCGCGCAGTGGACGCGTACGGAAACCACGACACAACATACGGCCCCGCATCGCTGTTTGTTTCTGCCATCGGTAGCTCCTCCGGCACGTTTCTTGACCGCCCGTTTGTGAACCCGGGCAGCATCAACATCGCCAACGGCGTCGGTACCATCATCGTCCAGTCGCGCGTGCTGGAGACAATCACCATCTCCATGCAGGACTTTACCAACTCGGGGGTCGATGCTTCAGCCACGTTTTCAACGCAAATCGTCCCAGGTCAGTCAGCCCCTGGTTTGAAAACCGCACGCGACCAAGCGTGTGTAGCGCCTGCGTATGTACGTGCGTGCGTATGTGGATGAACATGTGTTTATGTGAACGTGTGACAGCAGGTGGAGCGTGTGTGCGACGAGATACGCATGTGTAATCGTGCGCCCTTTACAGCAATATGTGGTGATTTTCCCAGGGCTGTCCACACTCATCCTGCATTACGTGTGCCATTGCCCCCACCCCACACACACACACAGCTCCTGCCGCCCGCTACGAGCTTGAGGTCGACCGAACCACGCAGGTGGTTGGACGGAACGTGCTCGTCTCCCTGACAGCGTTTGACCCTTATGAGAACTTTGTTCCAGCGGCCAATGACACGCTCACGGTTGTGGCGAGCAGCAACGGCACACCGGCACAGCAGACCATCCAAATTGTGAACGGCACGGCGACAGCCAACGTGACGGATGTCGTGCATGAGACGACGACCATTTCCTTGCAGGGGCCGTCCCACCTCAACCTCACAGACTCGGCCACCATCAGCTTCGTTCCAGGTCAGTGCAGGAAATGAGATTGATGGGGAGAGGGAGTCCCGCACACGTGTGCGCGGCTTTCAATCTCTGCAATGCCTGCGTCCACAACTGAACACGATTCACACATCACGCGCGTATGACTGCATGCACAGCATATGTACACACACACACACACACACACACACACACACACACACACACACACACACACAAGCACAACACACGAACACATCACGTACACATCAATGATTACCCCACAACCATACACACACGCACATACACACATGCACACATGCACATGCACACACATGCACACATATGCACATGCACACACATGCACACATATGCACATGCACACACATGCACACATATTAAACACACGTACATACTTGCACATGTTTCATGTTATACAACGCTCTTGCATTTCTCACACGCCTTGCACATGCGCATTGTTTGTTGCGTTAGATATTGGTGCAAGTGTAAGCATTGTGCTGCCAACCACGAACACCGTGGACACCAATCATGTCATCGGTGTTCAAGTCCGTGACCAGTACAGCAATATTGCCGTGTTTGATGCCTACAACCTTCTCCTCCGTGTCAACTCCAACAATGGCACGGACAACCATACCGTGGCGGTGGCGAGTGGCGAGGGAGCTTACACGCTGTTCACGCCGCAGCCACAGACCGTGGAGCTGGAGTTGCTGCCTGCTGTTGGCACTCCGGCCACGCTCGCTCTCCCGTTGACGCCGTCCTTCTTCACCATCCAACCTGGTTCGAAATTGCGCCCTGTTCCACGTGTATCCTCTTTGCTTGCGTGCAGTTGGTCTGTTGGTTTGCTGGTTGGGATGGAAGGAGGAGGGATGGCCTGCGGCGTCATATTGTTCGTTATTGTCACCCTTACGGCATCCGTCACAATGCGCGCGCGTGTGCACGCTGCTGTTGGGGGTTTGCTCATGTTTGCAAGCGTATCCTCACACATGACATGATACCCCCTCCCATTTGATTCACCGCCTCCACCATCATTCACCACGAATCACCACCCATCCATGTGCAGGGGAGACACGGCGGTTTGTGCTGTTGCCTCTGCCAAGTGGCCAGCTTGGCCAGCCTTCTCTGCCCGGCTCTGTGGACGCTGGCGTGAACGTCACCGTGGTTGCGCTTGATATGTATGGCAACATCAACACCAACGAGCAGCAAGACGTGGTTGTCACCGCAAGCAGCGACGCCGTGTTCCAGCTGTCCAGCAACGCGACCACCGTCTTTGATATTGCCAACGGCACGGCGACCCAGCTTCTCGCAAAGACGACCCCTGGCAACGTGCTCGTCTCTCTGTCGGATCTTTCGGGCTCAGGAGTGGATGTCACGTCCACACAGCTTACAGAGTTTGTGCCAGGTCAGCAGCCACTCTGTCTTGCGCACATGCTCTTGGGTGTTCCTGAAATCCAGGCGTTTGGAAGGGTTGTGGGTGGCTGCTGCCTCGTGCTTACACATCTGTGCACACACACACACACACACACACACACACACACAGAGCCACGCTCACACTTGTAAACACACACTTACTCACTCTCTCTCACACACTTACATACGCACACACGCACACACAAATCTACACACACACACGCACACACGCACACACACACATTCACACAGGCGCCACGACCAAGTATGTGCTGGAGCCTCTGACGCCCATTCCCACGGGAAGCTTTGACAAGCTGTTTGTGGAGGCCCAGGACCAGTTTGGCAACCGCGTGCCAACAGAGCAGCGTGACTGCGCACTGGCCATGAATGGGTCGGCCACAGGCGCCGGACGTGTGGACATTGTTGCCGGTCGCGGGTTTGTCTATCTGTTCAACGAGGAGGCAGAGTATGTGCTTGCATCGCTCTCCGATGACTACAACACCGGGTTGGATGTCAGCCACACCTTCCTTCTGCAGTTCATCGCAGGTAGCTCATCTGCTTGATTCATCGGTTGTGTTTGTGTGTGGTGTGTATGTGTTTGTGTGTGGCGTGAGTGTGTGTTAAGGGTGCGGATGTGTCATTTCCTGTGCAGACAGAGTTGCACACTCGTACACACATACAACCTGACATTTGCACACACTCACATACATTTGCACACACACACACACTCACTCACTCACCCGTTCTCACCGTTTTGTCTTCCTTTCTGTCCTTGACTTCCAAACATTAGCGGAGGACATTGAGCTGAATCCAAACAACCTGACGACGGTGGTACGCGTGCAGCTGCGACCGGAAGAGATCTTTGCGCTGCAGGCCAATCCTCTGATGGCCACAAACATTGCAAACACGCTGCTGACCGTCCAAGCCAAGACCGTCAACGACACATTCAACAACCCCGTGTTTCCGCTCAACGCCACGCAAGCCCTGCAGCCGTCGGAGTTTCTCGAGGACATTGCACCGCCCAAAGTGCTCTCGTTTGACATTGTGGCCGGGTCTGACACAAACAACTCCCTGACAGAGCTGCACGTGCACTTTTCGGAGGTGGTCAACGCCTCCTCGCTCGAACCGGGTCTCATTGCACTGCACAGCGCAGCGGCGAACGCGTCATTCCAGCACACGCTCACGGGGGCACTTGTGACCCCCGCATACACGCGCGAGGTTGTGTTTGTGCTGACGCCTGCTGACGTGGCTGCGGTCGTCGCCCAGAGCGCCATTGGGCAGCCCGGGTTTGCGGGCGCAGGCCTGCTGCACGACGCCAACTCCACCTTCCTGTCGGCTGATCAGGGCGCCTTCGCCGACATGAACGGCAACCCGTCCGTCCGCGTGCATCCACAGAACGCGCTGGGGGTGTCTGGCTACGACGTCGACTACCAGCCGCCGTTTGTCGTGGCGTTCAGCATGGATCTCTCCGAGTACCAGGTTGCCGTGACCTTCAACGAGCCCGTGCGTAAGGATACGTTCAAGTCGCACCTCATGACGCTGCAGAACTGCGCCGATGCCACGGCCAGCGACGGCACATGCGCCAACTTGCAGACGCTCACACTCACCGCAAACTACACGGATGACCCGCTCATCACGGCCGGCTCGCCGGTTCTTGCCAACAGCAGCCGTGACGCAATCATTGCGTTTGCACTGAACGCAGACGACGCGGATGCGTTGCAGCGCAAAACTTCCCTGGCCACGTCGCTTGGCGACACGTTCCTCAGCCTCCGCGCGGGCGCCGTGCAAGACTCCGTGGGTAACCTTGCCGATGAGGTGCTGGCGGCAAACGCACTGCAGGTGGCCGTGGTGTCACGGGACACGCTCCCGCCGACCCTGCTTCGCTTCTCGCTTGACCTCTCGACCAACGCCATCACGTTCACGTTCTCCGAGGCCGTGAATCCAGCATCTCTCAAGCCCGAGCGCGTCATCCTGCAGAACACAAAGGTGAACGGCACGACAACGTACCAGCTGACGGGCGGGTACATCTCTGACCTCGACGAGCAGCGCGCCGTTGTGCGCGTGAACCTGACCGCGCACGACGTCAACGCCATCAAGTACAATCAGGAGCTGGCCACCCGCGGCGTCAACACGTACCTCAGCATCGAGCACCTCTACCGCAGGCCGCTGTACGCGCCGCCAGAGCTGCTCCCGTCTGACTTTGTTCTCGACACCGCCGGCAACCCCGTGGTCTACATTGAACAGGACAACGCCAAGCGCGTGCGGGTTGGTGGTCTCACCCGGGACACCGAGCCCTCATACCTGGTCGATTTCGGCGTAAACATGGACGCGGGCACGCTCAACTTTACGTTCATCGAGCCCCTTGACCCGGCCACGCTGAACATCTCTGCCATCGCCCTGGCGTCAGCACCCGCAGGCGCCAGCAGCACTCGTGCCTTCTTCCGAATCAGCAACGCTTCAACAGTCGCCGAGATTGACGGGTCGCTCGGCACACGGGTACGCGTTGTCCTGGATAAGGAGGACCTGGACACAATCAAGAGCTTGCCCCTGTGTACGGCCAGTGCAAACGGCGCGGACTGCTTTGTCAGTATCGACAGCACGTTTGCGGTAGATCCGAACGACAACCCGGTTGATGCTGCAGTTGATGTTCTGCCGTCTGCTTATGATGCAGATGTCACGTCCCCGCAGCTGCTGCCACGAGGGTTTCTCAGCATCGATCTTGACGTTGGCGCAATCGTGCTCACCTTCAGCGAGCCCGTGCGCCTCAGCACAATCCAGCCCTCTGACATTGTGCTGCAGTCCACTTTTGAGAAGCAGTCCACCAACCAGGGGTATAGCGAGCACACCATCGCAGCGGGGCAGGTTACGGCACCCGAGAACGAGACGGCAAGCACGCTCGTGGAGATTACGATGAGTACGACCGACCTCAACTTTATCAAGCAGGACAACCTGCTCTGCACCATCGCTGGCAACTGCTACGCTCGTTTCACGGCTTCGTTCCTCGACGACATGGCAGGCAACAGCATCGAGCCCATCGAGCTGGCGTTCCCAGGGCAGCCCGTACAGCAGCTGCTGCGTGACGAGGTTGCGCCGGTGCTGGAGTCGTTTGTGCTGGACGTCAGCGCGGCGTCGCTCATCCTCTCCTTCAGCGAGATTGTGGACCCGGCGTCGCTCGACACCACGCAGGTGTGCCTGCAGCCCACGGCAAACGAGACCACGGCGCAGCAGGTGTACTGCCTGACGGAGAGCAGCGCGCCATCCAGCACGGCAGAGGGCGTGCTTGTGGTTGTGGTTGACGTGAGCGGGGAGGACATGCGTGCGATCAAGGCGCGGCGTGTTGGCTCCAGCGCGGGCACGACGTACCTGAGCGTGGGCGCTGGCGCGATTGTGGACACGGCGTTTGAGGCGAACGGGGTTGTTGGGATTGAGCGGACGGGCGCTCTTGGTGCGCGGGGTTACATTGGGGACGTTGTTGGGCCGCGGCTTGCAGCGTTTGATGTTGACCTTGAGGCGGCTGAGATCCGGCTGCTGTTCAACGAGCCCGTGAACGTGAGCACGTTTGATGTTGGCGCGGTTGTGCTGCAGAGCGTGCGGAACGCGAGTGCTGCTGGTGCTGGTGCTGGTACGACGGTTGAGATGCACCGGCTGAGCGAGGGGAGCAGCGTGCGCGGGGGCGGCAACGACGTGAGCAGCGTTGGCAGCGCAAGCGATGTTGCGGCCGCGAGCGGTGTTGAGGTTGGGCAGAGCTGGGTTGTGGTGTCGCTGAGCGAGGACGACGAGACGGCGATCAAGCGGCAGGCGGGGCTTGCAGCGGATGCGGGGACGAGCTTCATGTGGTTTGGGCCTGAGCTTGTGGCGGACATGGCGGGGAACGCAGTGTTTGGGATTGGGCGGGAGGATGCGCAGGCGGCGCGGGCACACGCAGCGGACCTTGAGCGGACGAACGTGGTGCAGTGCGTGCTTGACATGCAGGCGCGGCAGCTTGTGCTGTCGTTTGACGACGTTGTTGATCCTGGGACGCTGAAGGTTGAGCATGTGACGGTGCAGAGCGGGCGCGGGGTGGTTGGTGTTGGGGGCGTTGTTGGGTACACGCTGCTTGAGGATGGCGGGAGCGGCACGGAGAGCGATGTTGGGTTTGAGGTGGTGATTGATCTCGCGGCGGCGGACGTGTTGGGGCTTGCGCTTGTTGGCGGGGTTGGGCGGCGTCGCGGGAACAGCTATGTGAGCGTTGGGGCGGCGATGCTTGACGACATTCGAGGCAACGACGTGATTGGGGTGCCCGGGGACCGAGCGCTGCAGGTGGCAGCGTATGTAGCGGACACGCGGGCGCCGGTTGTGGTGAACGCGACGCTGAACATGACGTCTGAGGTGCTTGGGCTTGAGTTTAGCGAGGCCGTGAATGTGAGCACGGTGGATGTGACGGCGCTTGTGTTGCAGGCGTACGGGAACGCGAGCGCAGCGGCGTCGGCAGCGGTGTCAGCAGGGGCCGTTGGTGGCGGGAGTGGCATTGTTGCGGAGCGGCGGCTTGTTGGAGGGGATGTGAGCTGGAGCGAGGACCAGGAGCGGGTGTATGTTGCGCTGACCAAGGCGGACGTGGATGCGATGAAGGTGCTTGAGCCGCTTGTGACGAGTGCGGAGACGGCGTTTGTGTGGCACGACGGGACGCTTGTTGCTGATGTGTTTGGTGTTGGGAGCGAGGCGACGAGCGGGGACGCAGCGCTTGGGGTGCGGTCGTTTGTTGGGGATGCGGTGCCGCCGGCGGTTGAGTCGTTTGTGGTGGACATGGACGCCGGCTCCCTCAGCATCACCTTCACGGAGCCCGTGCGTGCGAGCACATTCAATGGCACTGACACCCTGACCCTGCATGACGGTGCTCACGTGTCACACATCGTGAACAATGCGACACTCAACGCCATCTCTGCATCCGAGCTTGTTGTGAACATCACGCTCTCCTATGAGGACATGACAGCCATCAAAACCAAGCGCCCATTGTGTTCCGACGCGACCGCGTGTCAGATGACTGCTTCACCTGAATTTGTTCAGGACATGGCCGGCAACGAGCTTCTTGCAGACACACCAACGATCAGCAGCGCACTTCACGTCGACCAGACACCACCTCGGCTGCAGTCATTCGAGATTGACATGACCACGCAGGAGATGGTGCTCACCTTTGACGAGCCCGTCTTGTCAATGTCGCTTGCCCCGGAGCTGATTACGCTTTCTGCCGACAACAACAGCAACAACAACAACATCACGAGCCAGTCAAGTGATTCTCGCACGAGCTTCACACTGACGGGCGGAGCAGAGTTTGAGCCTGTGTTTGACGCAACGTCGTGGCCAACCCGTACAATGCTGCCCTGTGCACAGCCGTATCCTCGCCCCAGCGGCAATGCCTCTGCGTTTGCGCTGGCCAACTGCACGTACCTCTCGCTCGCACCGGCGTACACGGCAGTTCGCTTCCGCCTCCTTCGCGCGGACTTTGACGAGCTGGCGGGACGCACGGCGCTCGTCGTGTCCACAGACACGACATGGCTGCGTGCTTCTTCGGGGCTTGCGCTTGACATTAGCGCCAACAACAACACAGCGTCTGCAGTGGCAACACCGCTTCGCAGCGCCAGCTTTGTTGCAGACACGGTTCAGCCTGAGCTGCTCGCATTTTCTGCAAACATGACATCACGGCAGCTTGTGCTCACCTTCTCCGAGCCTGTGTGGCAGGTGTCCTTCAATGCGACGGCTGCGGTGCTCAAGTCGCGCTCGTCCCTGGAGCGCGGCCTGACTCGCCGGCTGCTGTCCAACTCCACCTCGATCGTTGGCCAGTCGCCAGCAGGCACCGCAGCAAACGTGTCTGCTGACACCAGCACGCCATATGACTGGACAGTGTCGCTCACAGTGACGGTGCAGTTGAATGAGGAGGACATTGAATCGATTCTGAGCCGCAGCTTTTACACCAGCGCAGGGAACGCCTTCCTGCTGACGGATGGCAGCGTGATTGTAGACGCAAGCGGCAACCCAGCGCTTCCCACGTTGCCGAGCACGGTGTTGCATGTTGCCAACTTCACAGCCGATGTGGTGCCACCTCAGCTGGTGTCCTTTTCCTTGAACATGACGAGCCAGCGACTGCTGTTTACCTTCGACGAACCCGTGCTGTCCATTTCGGGCCTGGTTGGTGGCATCACGCTGCAACAGTACAGCAGCAGTGGCACTCCTGGCGAGAGGTACACGCTGACGCAAGGCAGCGGCACCCTGTTTGAGTACCGCAACTCGAGCGTGCAAGCGGTGGCCATCTCCGTTGAGGACGCAAATGCGATCAAGCTGCTTACTTCCCTGGCCACGCGTGTCGGGGATACGCATGTGAATCTCACCTCTGGTACGGTGACAGACGTGGTCGGCAACCCCAGCGTGGCTGTTGGTGCGCCAGCCATGTTGGCGGCGTCGTTCTTCGGCGACATCACCCCGCCTGAGCTGGTCTCCTTCAACCTGAACATGACATCGGAGGTCCTCAGCCTCACCTTCAACGAGCCCGTGAACACATCCAGTGCCGACGGTTCGCTCATCACGCTTGCAGGCGAGCAGACCGCCGTCATCAGCGTCAGTGGCGATGGCGCTCTGGGCATCACGCTCAGCGGCGCCGTGGTGCTGACACCGAGCGGCCTTGTTCTTGAGTTTGGCCTCTCCCAGCCGGACGTCAACACCATCAACTGGAACACACGCCTCGCCATGGATCCCGCGTCCACATGGCTTTCCTTTGCGCAGGGCATGGTCAGGGACATGAATGGCGTTGATGTTGTGGCCCGCGGGGCGGACGATGCCGAACGCGCTGCACTGCTGATCCCAGACATGATTGCGCCCGAGCTCGTGTCGTTCGACCTGAACCTGACGTCGGAGGTGCTCACGTTGACCTTCAACGAGGCGTACAACGCGTCCACAATTCATGTGCAGAGCATCACGCTGCAGTCGCATGCCGTGAACACCAACCTCAGCATCAGCAGCGGGTCTGTGTCTGCACCCGTGCAGAGTGTCACGCTCACTGGCGGCGCAGTGTTCAACACACATCCTTATCCGGCGTCACAGCCCGACCCATTTGCGTACACGACCTTCTCTGTGCTGCTGACGTTTGACGACCTGAACTCACTCAAAGTCCGGGAGGGCCTGTGCGTGTCCAACACGACGTGTTTCATTTCCGTTCAGCGCTCGCTGCTGCAGGATATGACGGGCAACGCAGTGCGGGCGGTTGCGCCCACTGCTGCGAAGCGCGTGCGCACGTTCGCGGAGGACACGACCCGGCCAGAGCTGGTGAACTTTGTGCGGTTTGACCTCAACTATGGGCGCATCAAGGTGCTCTTCAACGAAATTATTGACGTCTCTGTCATCGACTACACGTCCATTGCGCTTGCGGAGTCGTTTGACTCCACGGATCTCTTCAAGCTCACGGGCGGCAGCGTGTTTTCGCCGGACGTGCTTGAGGTGACGGTGAACCTGACGGTGGCCGACCTGAACCGACTCAAGCAGTTCCGACCAGGTCAGGTGCGCATCTGTCGCTCGCGCACCACGTGCTACCTGCGCTTCAACGCGACGGCGTTTGCAGACATGAACGCCAACCCGGTGCAGGCCGTCCCCGTTGGCACGTTCAACGTGGACGAGCGTGCAGCCGCGTTTACGCCGGACTCGACGCCACCACAGCTTGTCTCGTTTACGCTTGACCAGCGCGTGGGGCAGCTGCTGCTCACGTTTGACGAGACGGTTGACGGCGCCACGACCGATGCGCAGCGCATCACCATCCAGGGGACCCGCATCTACAACAGCAGCAACGCGTACACGCTGACGGGGTCCACGCTTGTGTCTGACCGCCGCGACTCGACGCTTGTGGCGCTGGAGCTGTTGCCCGCAGACATTCGCCAGATCAAGGCTGTCACGGGGATGGCCACCGGCGTGAACGACACGTTTATTCGGCTGTCTGCTGGCGCCATCTCGGACATGTCCAACAACGCCATTCAGGCGATGGCCGAGGGTCTGCAGGCGTCTGCCGTGACGACGGATGAGGCAAACCCGGAGCTCGTGTCCTTTGACGCGTTTGATCTGCGTGACAACCTGCTGCGCTTCACCTTCTCCGAGGCGGTTGAGATTGACACCATCCAGTACGACCTCATTCGCATCATCTCCGTCTCCAACGGGCTTGGCGGGACGGTGGTGCCCCTGACGGGCGGCAGCGTGCGTTACGCCACGACAGACAAGACGTCCATTGAGGTGCTGCTGAACCGCGAGGACATTCGCAGCTTCAAGCTCGACGGCACCATTGCCACGAACATTGGAAACACCTTCCTTGCCATGGGCCCCGGCGTGATTGAGGACAAGTTTGGGCTGCCGTCTGACCCCGTGAGCGCCTTTCAAGGTGTGCCACCAGACTCGTACGTGGCCGACACGTCGCAAGCCGTGCTGGAGCGCGTGACACTTGACATCAACACAGCGGAGCTGCACCTGTTCTTCGACGACGTGGTGAACGCGTCCACGCTCGACCCCACCCGCATCGTGCTACAGCAGTCCGCTGGCATTGTGAACATCGTGCCCGGCGCCATGGTTCCAGAGTACTACACGCTGCAGGGCGGTTCGACGGCCAGCCCGCATGGCTTTGACATTGTTGTGCAGCTGACACAGCACGATTTGAATGCGCTGAAGCGGCGACCAGACCTCGCCACAACGCGCGACAACACCTTTGTGCGGCTGCAGGAAGGCGCGCTGCGAAGCGTGGTGGAGCTGCAGAGCGTGGTGGCCATCACCCGAAAGGTGGATGTGCTTGTCGTGGACGCTGTTGCGCCGGAGCTCGTGGACTTCTCCCTCAACATGACTGCGGGAACGCTCTGGCTGCAGTTCTCGGAGGCCATCAACGTGAGCACGGTGCGCCCGGACCATATTGTGCTGCAGGCCACACCTGATGCGCTGCCCATCGGGTATGACGCCAACGCCGACAATGTCCCTCCGCAAGGGGATGGCGCGGTGCAGCTCACGGGTGGAACCGTGTATGGTGAGGACATTGAGTACTACCCTTGGCCCTCGGCCGTGTGGATCATGGTGGACCTGCTCAAGGTCGACATGGACGAGATCAAGCGGGACGTTGCGCTCGCTTCCTCGCTGGCCACCACGTACATCAGCCACAACGCCACCTTCCTGGCAGACATGTCGGACTTTGCCGTTGTGCCCATCCCCACACCGGCGTCGACAGTCAACGGAACGCTCATTCCCAACACCGTGGCGGAGAACGCAACGGCGCTGCATGCGTCCGCGTTTTACCCGGACACCGTCTCGCCACGTCTGCTGGCGTTTGACATTGACATGAACCTCACAGACCCGACGAGCCACAACGGCGGTGGGCCCGAGCTTCGCGTGGACATGTTCTTCTCGGAGCCCGTGGACGTGACCACGCTCGACTACACGCAGCTGTCCTTCCATGCGTCGGCGTCGGCGGCGGTTCAGAGCAGCAGCAGCAACAACAGCAATAATGCCAGTTCCCTGAGCTCCTACACGGTGATGGACGCCAGGACGGAGAGCGTGAACGACACGAGCATTGCGTTTTACCTCTCCCATGCCGACATCTACAACATCATGCGCATCCCAGGGCTGATGGTGAACGGGAACACGTCCTTTATTGCCATCACCTCGCAGTTTGTGCGTGACATGGCGAGCCAGCCCGTTGTGCCGCGCACCGCCGCGGACCTCCACGCTCCAGCGGTGTTTGTGCAGGACCACGTGCGGCCGCAGCTGAGCGCCTTTGACCTCGACATGAGCAACAGGACGCTCGACCTGTACTTTGTCGAGCCCGTGGTTCCAGCAACGTTCAACGTCACGCAGCTCACCGTCAGCATGGACTGCGTTGATCCAAGCGTACTCTTTGGCAACGCTAGCGCGGTCGTGAACGGCACTCTTCTGAACGCCACCTCCCTGTACAACAATCAGACATGGCTGAACGACACGATGGTGATGCGGAATGGCACGGGTGTCAATGGCGCGATGATGCCAGTCATTGTCACCGCCAATGTCACCTCGAGCTGGACGCTGGAGTTTCTACCAGCCCTTGAAGAGCTTGGCGTGCTTGGGCTGCGCGTGCACTTGCACGAGTCTGACTTCAACGAGCTTGCGTGGCGGCGGCCGCTTGGCCTACTGGCCAACACGACCTGTCTGTCCCTCACGCCGCAGCTCGTGACCGACTACATGAGCAACCGCGTGCTTGCGGTTGAGCAGGTTGCTGTGCGCACGCTGGTGCCAGATGCAGTGGCCCCGGCACTGATTGGCTACAGCCTGAGCATGGACAGCGGCAACGTGACGCTCACGTTCACGGAGCCCATCGACGTGAACACCTTCAACGCCAGCAAGCTGGTGTTCCTGTCCGCGGCCAACGCGACCATGGCCACGCCCGGAGTGGATGCCGAGGTGGTTGGTGTTCCCAGCCTACTCGACGCCACCCGCATCATGAACGACCCTGCGGAGCTCACCCTCACCCTGACGCGAGAGAACCTGGACCGCATGCAGATGGCCACGTCTCTCGCGGTGGACGCCGCCTCCACCTTCCTCTCCTTTGCCAGCGACACCGTGGTTGACATGGCGGGCAACGCCGTCGTGCCTGCCGAGGCTGTTGCGCTCACCGCGAGTGCAGGCGGTGTCTACGAGGCAGATCGCACACCACCGGAGTTGGTGGCGTTTGACCTGACAATGACGGAGGGAGCGCATGGTCTTCTTTTGCCCATCACGGTCACGCTGGAGTTCAACGAGGCCATCAACGCGTCCTCCATCGACGCCACCCAGCTCACCTTCAACAGGGACCACACAGGCCGCTTCAACGTGACGCTGGCTGACCGTACACCCGTGGTGCGCATCGACGCGCGCCGCGCCATGTTCAACCTCACGGACGCGGACCGCCTGGCCATCAAGGCCGTGCCAGCGCTGATGCAGAGCAAGACGGCATCCGTGCTCTCGTGCACGAGCACGTTTGCACGTGACATGGCCGGTAACGCCATGGTGCCCATTGCTGTGTCCGCTGACGCTGCTCCGCGCGTGTATCGCGTGGACCTGGTGCGCCCACGGCTCGTGGCATTTGACCTGAACATGACCTCGCACGAGATAACGTTGAGCTTTGACGAGAACGTGTCGGCGGCAGCGTTCAACCTGTCCAAGATTTCGCTGCAGAACACACGCACTTCGCCCACATCCACCCTGCGGCTTGGCGCACCCGCGCTGGAGTCCTGGCAGCTGCTTAGCGCAGGATTTCCTTCCACAATCGTGGCCAAGTTGTCCTCTGCGGATGTGAGCGAGCTTGAGCTTGCGTTTGACCTGGCCACCACCAACAGAACCACATATCTGGTGACGGAAGATGGCGTGACGGATGACACGGCCACCAACATGGTCTTTGCCATTGACACGACGCTGGCCCTTCCCGTGAACCAATACACGCGCGACGCCATTGCGCCCCAGCTGGAGGTGTACGACGTGAACATGGTGAATGCCACCATGCACATGCAATTCTCCGAGAACGTTGACGTGTCCACGTTTGACGTGCGATCCATCGTCTTGAGCAACAACCCTGCCAGTCCCTCGGAGGTGTACACGCTGACTGGAGGATATGTGTCTCAAGTCAACGACTCTTTTGTGACGGTGTACTTGTCTGTGGAAGATTCGGAGTACCTGCGTGCAACGACCACCTTGGCGTCGCAGCGAAACAGCACGGCCCTCAGCTTTGGGCCATCGCTTGTGCGTGATATGGCCGGCAATCCGGTTGTTCCCGTGCCACTGTCCGCTGCGGAATTCCCCCGCTCGTTCATTGCCGACTCTCAGCCGCCGATGCTGGTGTTCTCCGAGGTGAACGTGACCACGGGCGTGATCACGCTCGCCTTCTCGGAGCCTGTGGACGTGAATGCAGTAAACATCACTTACCTTCGGTTCCTCGCGAGCGTGGCAGACAGCAACGTGCCTGGCGCCGTCGACTTTCGCGTCTCCAGCACGTCACATGTGATTGACGTCGACTTGGTCACGCTGGCGGTGATTCTGTCGGCCCAGGACCTCAACTTGCTCAAGGCTGTGCCCGTGTGCACGGCAAGCGACGACTGTGTCGCGCACTTGGAGGAGGGCTTTGTTGCTGACCCCGAGGGTCTTGTTGTCCCAGAGGCGGTAGAGGTGGTGGACGTGTACTTTGAGGACGTGATTCGTCCCCGTCTGCCAACAGATGGTTTCCAGTCCATTGATTTGGACACGGGTGTGCTCGTGCTGTATTTCGATGAAACAGTCAACGCCAGCTCGCTCAACGTGTCGGCGCTGTCACTGCAGTCCTCGTACGAGCGCGGGCCACTGGAGCTCGGCTACTCGTCTGTGGACTACCTGCAGGGCAGTGTTGTGTCGACGCAGCCGTCGCAGCTCATCGCTGTGCAGCTGGAGCCCATCAGTCTCAACCTGTTGAAGCAGGACACGCTGGTGTGTGTTGTCAAGCGAGACTGTTATATCTACTTTGGCGACGGTGCCATCCTTGACATGAACGACAACCCGGTTGTGGGAACAGGGCTGTCCTTCCCAGGCTTTGTCGTGCAGCAGCTGCTGCGTGACGAGGTTGCGCCGGTGCTGGAGTCGTTTGTGCTGGACGTCAGCGCGGCGTCGCTCATCCTCTCCTTCAGCGAGATTGTGGACCCGGCGTCGCTCGACACCACGCAGGTGTGCCTGCAGCCCACGGCAAACGAGACCACGGCGCAGCAGGTGTACTGCCTGACGGAGAGCAGCGCGCCGTCCAGCACGGCAGAGGGCGTGCTTGTGGTTGTGGTTGACGTGAGCGGGGAGGACATGCGTGCGATCAAGGCGCGGCGTGTTGGCTCCAGCGCGGGCACGACGTACCTGAGCGTGGGCGCTGGCGCGATTGTGGACACGGCGTTTGAGGCGAACGGGGTTGTTGGGATTGAGCGGACGGGCGCTCTTGGTGCGCGGGGTTACATTGGGGACGTTGTTGGGCCGCGGCTTGCAGCGTTTGATGTTGACCTTGAGGCGGCTGAGATCCGGCTGCTGTTCAACGAGCCCGTGAACGTGAGCACGTTTGATGTTGGCGCGGTTGTGCTGCAGAGCGTGCGGAACGCGAGTGCTGCTGGTGCTGGTGCTGGTACGACGGTTGAGATGCACCGGCTGAGCGAGGGGAGCAGCGTGCGCGGGGGCGGCAACGACGTGAGCAGCGTTGGCAGCGCAAGCGATGTTGCGGCCGCGAGCGGTGTTGAGGTTGGGCAGAGCTGGGTTGTGGTGTCGCTGAGCGAGGACGACGAGACGGCGATCAAGCGGCAGGCGGGGCTTGCAGCGGATGCGGGGACGAGCTTCATGTGGTTTGGGCCTGAGCTTGTGGCGGACATGGCGGGGAACGCAGTGTTTGGGATTGGGCGGGAGGATGCGCAGGCGGCGCGGGCACACGCAGCGGACCTTGAGCGGACGAACGTGGTGCAGTGCGTGCTTGACATGCAGGCGCGGCAGCTTGTGCTGTCGTTTGACGACGTTGTTGATCCTGGGACGCTGAAGGTTGAGCATGTGACGGTGCAGAGCGGGCGCGGGGTGGTTGGTGTTGGGGGCGTTGTTGGGTACACGCTGCTTGAGGATGGCGGGAGCGGCACGGAGAGCGATGTTGGGTTTGAGGTGGTGATTGATCTCGCGGCGGCGGACGTGTTGGGGCTTGCGCTTGTTGGCGGGGTTGGGCGGCGTCGCGGGAACAGCTATGTGAGCGTTGGGGCGGCGATGCTTGACGACATTCGAGGCAACGACGTGATTGGGGTGCCCGGGGACCGAGCGCTGCAGGTGGCAGCGTATGTAGCGGACACGCGGGCGCCGGTTGTGGTGAACGCGACGCTGAACATGACGTCTGAGGTGCTTGGGCTTGAGTTTAGCGAGGCCGTGAATGTGAGCACGGTGGATGTGACGGCGCTTGTGTTGCAGGCGTACGGGAACGCGAGCGCAGCGGCGTCGGCAGCGGAGTCAGCAGGGGCCGTTGGTGGCGGGAGTGGCATTGTTGCGGAGCGGCGGCTTGTTGGAGGGGATGTGAGCTGGAGCGAGGACCAGGAGCGGGTGTATGTTGCGCTGACCAAGGCGGACGTGGATGCGATGAAGGTGCTTGAGCCGCTTGTGACGAGTGCGGAGACGGCGTTTGTGTGGCACGACGGGACGCTTGTTGCTGATGTGTTTGGTGTTGGGAGCGAGGCGACGAGCGGGGACGCAGCGCTTGGGGTGCGGTCGTTTGTTGGGGATGCGGTGCCGCCGGCGGTTGAGTCGTTTGTGGTGGACATGGACGCCGGCTCCCTCAGCATCACCTTCACGGAGCCCGTGCGCGCCAACACGAGCCGTCCAATTGACAACGTGTTGTTCTGGTCACAGCACGCGAGTCACAACACAACTCGAGAGGGCACGCTGTCCACCACGAATGGGCTTGTGCTGAACTGGACACTTGATTATGAGGATCTGACGGCACTGAAACTGCGTCCGCTCCTGTTTTCTTCCAAAGCAACGAGCGGGCTGTCTTTGTCGTCTGGTTTTATCGAGGACATGGCTGGCAATGCCATTGTTTCCAACCCGCCATTAGACGCCATCTTTGCGGCCAACTTCACCGCGGATGCAACACCACCCCAACTCCTCGGCTTCGACGTTGACATGTCCTCTGGCACGCTTCGCTTCTCGTTTGACGAGCCTGTCGTGCCGTCGCTGGTTTTGCTTGATGGCCTTTCTCTCACCTCGCGTGCTGACGGTGGTGGGGCAGTGATTATGCTCAGCGGCTGGACTGCTGCCGTTGTTGCTTCTCCCGCAAACGCCGTTGACCTCAACTTTACCATTGCTCTCAACAACACTCTGCTGAACCTCTTGAAGGACGACACGTCCCTGTTTACGAGTGTCGAAACAACGTATGTCTTTGCAAACGCTGGGTTTGTGGTTGATGCTGCGGTCAACAGTTTGGAGAGCATCCCCAGGACCAGCGCTGTGCAGGCGTCAGCATTTGTGGGCGACGCTGTGCGCCCTCGCCTGCTCAGCGTGACCCTGAACATGAACCTGACGCAGCCGCTGTTGTCGCTGACGTTCTCAGAGACGATGAATGCCACCGACACCAAGGCATGGTTTGTGTCACTGCAGGCCTCTAACAACGCCACGGCCGCGACGGCATCTCAGCGACTGCACACGAGCTTGTTGTCGTGGCCCAACACGCGACTTGAGGTCGTGACGATTGCCATTTCTGTTGCGGATGCAAATGCCATGAAGCTGAAGGGCATCGGCCTCAATGTCACGCGCGTGTTTGTGTCGTTCCCGTTCTGGGCGTTTAGCGACATGGCTGGTAACGACGTTGTTGAAGTTTCTTCAGAGGATGCCAAACCCATGGATGGCTTTACTCCAGACGCCATTGCACCGAAGTTGCTTGGCTACGAGATTGACATGGACACAGGTTCGTTGTTGTTGTAGTTGTAGTTGTTGTTGTTGTTGTTGTTGTTGTTGTTGTTGTGGTGGTGGTAGTGGTGGTAATGTTAGAGTAAGACAGTGGTGCGTGCAATAGAATGGTTAAGTTGTCGTTGCAGTTTGTTGATGCCTTGCTGTTTCACTGGTCCAACACCCACCCGCCAGTCGACTCACATCATCTCTGTGACCACTTTGTGATTCATCGTCAACAGGGGAGGTTTTGCTCGTCTTTGATGAGCCTGTTGAAGCAGACAGCTTGGACGTGACCAAGTTTGCCTTCTATCCCACTTCACAACAAGCGGCCATTGCCCCTTGATATGGGGCTGTGTCGTGTGTGTGAGAGAGAGTGTGTGTTAATTTGTGTCGTGTGTTCTGAGGCAGTGCTGCGTTTGAGAGGGTGTTTTGTGAGTGTGAGTGTCGTGTGAGTGTGAGCGTCAGCGTGAAAGAAAGTCGAAAAATGTGTGCGATGGAAGGAGAGTGCTTGAGAGTGTATTGGAGCCGTTGATATTCCGTCATGCTTTGCGCTTGTGTTCAGACCCCCAGTCACCAACGTGATTTGGTTGTTGTTCCATCGTGGGATGGACATGCGGGTGGTTGTGGGGAGGTGTTCGTTTATTGGCTGTGCTTTCAGACTGCATGGGGGCGCTTGCGTTGCTTGTGTGAGACAGAGAGAAGGTGTGGATGCCTGGATGCATGTGTGCTTTGAGCATTTCCTTTGACAATTGAACAAGTCATCGATCGCACAGAAGAGCGAAAGCAAAGCGGGATGTGAGAAGAGGTGGGGGGGGGGGGGAGAGAAAGGAAAAGCGAACATCGAACATCAACGTGCGTTGCGCTTGGCCGTCTGTGTGCGCGTGCGTGCGTGCGTGTGTGTGGTGGGGGGGGGGACAAGGAGGATGAGTACATATTATTGACGTGAGCGTGAAGCGTAAGCGTGTGTGCGTGGCGAGGGGCGGCGGGAGGGAAAGGAGGTTGAGAGTTGATGCAGACATGTTTTGTTCGCAAAGTACATGTACTCTTGACATACTGTGAGGCACACAGACAGACAGACAGACAGACAGACAAGACAGACAGGCAGACCAACCTTGGAGGCCGGCCCCCGGTTTGTCGTTGGTTTGCGCTTTGCAATGCCTTTGCTCGTGCGTTTGCCGCGTTGTGTGTTTTCTTTGCCTGCAGGCTCATCATCACCATCGTCGTCGTCGTCTTCCTCCTCCTCTCCTTCGTCGCCAGCGTCGTCTTCGGCTGCACCCTCATCCTCATCCTCATCATCATCGGCTGTTGCATTGGAGATGATGTCTTGCATGGTCTGTGCTGAAATGCGAAAGTCGCGTGCCGTGCTGCGCTTCATGTGCTTCAGCAGATTCAGATGCGCCTTCTTCTCAATCTGTGCGTGTGTGCACGCATGGGTGGTGACATTGTGCGCGCGCATGTGAGTGTGTGAGTGTGTGAGCGTGTGAGCGTGAGTGTGTGAGCGTGTGAGCGTGTGAGTGTGTGAGTGTAGGACAAAGAGAAAGGAGAGGCTTGGAGGCCATGGATTGTAGAACGAGAGGAAATGTAACACAAAAACAAACACACACACACATGCACACACGCACACACACACACACATGTACACACACACACACACACACACACCACGTCACAGTGCACCCACCCGAATGACGAATTTCTCGTAAATCTCGAGCGCGTAGACGACGTTTGGAATCAGCTTGTCCGCAGCAGAAGGACCTTTGCGCTGAAAATCAGAGGGACAATGCAAATCCAAGCACAGGGCGCGAGGAACAGGGATGAGATGGGGGCGGCGATAGCACACAAGTGTGTGAGAGAAGCGGGAGCAACTAAGATGCACGACCGCACCTTTCTCGGTTTTTCCTCTTTTTCTTCCTCGTTCACAAAGTTGATGGTGATGTACACTTGCTGCGGAATCCAGACGGAAGGGGAGATTGTGTGTGTATGTGCGTGTGTGAACAAGTATGAGTGATATGTTGAGGTGAGCAAACTGGACAGACGCCAGGTTTGTGTGTGTGTGTGTGTTTTCACGTGCGTCAACATGTGAGCGAGTTTGCGCGCGTCTGCTCGTCTGTCACGGTGTCAGTGCAACACGGATGGGCGCTCACCGGTGACATGTGCTTTGAGCAGAAGTGCACAATACGCTGGAAGAGCTTTGGTACACGCGTGTCTTTGTGTCTGCGAAAATACACATGAGAAAGGGGAGAGAGTGTGTGTGAGCATGAAGGAGAGATGGCGTGCTCATTTGTGTGTGTGTGTGTGCGCGCGTGTGTGTACGTGTATGTGTGTATGTGTATGTGTGTGTGTGCGTGCGTGCATGTGTGTGTTGTGAAACGAGAGGTTCACAGTACGCTCAAGGCCATCTGTTTTGCAAGTAGCTGCGGCATGGCGTACGTTTGGAAGAAGAGGAGCACTGCTCTGCAGGCGTTGGAGAGCGTGTCATATAGATTCCGCGTTGTCTGAGGCGGGGGGAGGGGGAATTCAGCACCAAAGCAAAGGATGGGTTGCATGCGCATGATAGTGAGTCAGCGTGTGCGCATGTACATATACGTGTGTTGTGGCACACGTATCTTCCGCACGACGCGAGTGTACATATGGCAAAAAACACAAGGGTTGTTGCAAGCGAGCAAGCCACCCCGTCATCGGCACCTTGAAGAACCGCAGCCACGTTGCGCGGCCTTCAAACACGGTCCGCAACATTTCCTCTGGCGTGTGTGCATTGATATGATGTGTAAGTGTGAACGCGTGTGCAATTGTGTGTTGCAGTGTTTGTGGTTTCATCCACAAGCGCGTGTGTCAAACGTGTTGAGACGAGCGACCAGACAATGTTGGTGTTGTGCGCCAATTGTGGTGATGGCGTGGCAGTTGAGAGCGCGCGCGTCTTTGACGTACTGATGGTCTTTGTGATGCGAAGAAGGCGTTCGTACAAGGGATCCTCGCACGGCAGCTCGGGCTGCGATTCATCCGTATTCACATCCATCTGCACCGCGTGAAGATGAACAGAGCAGAACGTGAGTAGCAAGAGCGAACAGGGGGATGCGTGGAGAGCGGTGGTGGAGGGCAGGCAAGCGAGCAACTTGACAAACAAAGCAAAACACACACGCACGCACACAACTCGCGCACAGACACATTCACACTCACACATACACACAGACACATGTGCACACGCACGCGCGCACTCACACTCACACACACACACGCACGCACCGCTGCGTTGGACTTGAGGAGCAACGTGTACTGATCGATGGCAAAGTTGATGTCTGCCAACCGCTGGAAGAAGCGAAGCAATGGCGTGCAATGTGCATGAGAACGGGGGCCGCGAGAGAAAACGCAGGGAATGCAGGTGGCGTGTACACATGTGTGACATGCGCACCAGATGCACATGTGCGTGCACAGCCACAACAACACAACAACAACAAAACACACACACACACACACACACTCACACACACAAAAGGAGAGCACGTGAGTTGCACGAGCATGTGCGCGGGTGCAAGTGATGTGTTCGCATACCCGATCGCAGTCGTCTGCGAGGAGGACGGGGATGACGGCTGTTTCGCACACGCGCTTTGAGACGATGTGATAGTGCAGCGTTGCTTGTTCATCATCCTCCGCCTCATCCTAAATCAGAGATGTGTGTGTGTGTGTGTGTGGGTGTGTGTGGGTGTGGGTGTGAGTTGGTGTTTGTATCCGCATGGATGCACGCATGTGCGTGCGCGTGTGTCAACGCGTGGATGAGTGTGAGTGAGAAAGTGAGAAAGTGAGTGCTGCAAAGGCATTTGAAATGGAAGCAATCGCCTTCGACTGCAAACACAGACGCAAAGGAGACACAGAATCAGCCTCAGAGAAACGAAAGCATATCGGAAAGGAACTTACAAGGCGCATGAACCCCAGGTGCTGTTGTGCATCCAGCGTCAGCTTGAATGCGACATCGCCATAGTTGTCCGCTTCAAGCAGCTGCTGGCACACGGCCTGGGTATGTGTGTGTTTTTGTGTTTTCGTGTGTATGTTTGTGTTTGCGTGCGCGTGAGTGTAAGTGAGTGTGTGTGTGTTAGGGGGGGGGGGCGAAACGAGGTCAGGCAATGAAGTGGTGTAACATCACAAGCTTGGGAGACAAGCACGAGCCACTGAAACAGACCACCAAGTGCAAGTTGTTCGGCATGAAGGCAGACACACGCACACACACACACAGATACACACACGCACACACACACACAGACACACACAGAGCGCACCTTAACAATGGAAGAGTCCTCCATTGTGTCTCCTGTTTCGCACAGGTTTGAGAGAAATGCATGCAGCTGTGGGGTGGCCATGGTGAAAACAGCGGAGGTGTGACGAGCAACAAGCGTGAGAACGGAGAGGCAAAGGGGTCACAGGCTTTAGGTCTCAGTATGTCCAGAACAAACTGCACTGCACACCTACCCCTTTCCCTGCGACCATGCGTGCGTGCGTGCGTGCGTGCGTGCGTGTGTGTGTGTGTGTGTGTGTGTGTGTGTGTGTGTGTGTGTGTGTGTGTGTGTGTGTGTGTGTGTGTGTGTGTGTGGTCGTCAGAACACACACGGGAAGTGCACATGACGCGACAGACCTTGGCGGCAAGCGTGACGGAGCCCTGTGAATACTTGGACACAATCAGAGAGCAAATCTCCACAAGAGCTGGTATACTCCTGCACACGTGCAAGGCAAGGTGTGTGTATGTGTGTGTGTGTGTGTGTGTGTGAAAGGCAAGTGTGCAGAACATAAAATCAAGGCATACAACCATGCGTGGTCAAGTCAATCCAGATGCATGCAACCAACGTCCCTTCCTTCCAGACACACACATACACACGCACATACACACACACACACACACACGCACACACACACACACACACACACACACACACACACACAGCACATTGAATGCGGACATACGAACGCACGAACCCCACGCTATAGTCACCTTGTTCTTCTTGTCGTCATACAGCTTGGCCAGCGGTGATGACGCGAGCGAGCGCGCGCTCTGAGAGGAAGAGAGAGAGAGTGTGTGTGTGTGTGTGCGTGGATGTGAATGTTTGAGTATGAGTAGGCGGGCTGTGCGTGCGTTCGTTGGGGATAAAACGGGATATGACGCACAACATGCTTCGCTACAAGCAGAGCACCACACACACACACATACACGCACACATCTGCGGTAACATGATAGCACACCTCTCGCAGCAGCATGCTAACAATCTGCACGGCGTCTGCACTCTTTGCATTCTGGCATTCGCGCAATGACAGGGTACACATGGAAAAATGAATGGAACGTGACATGCAAACCGCAGAGTCAGGCCACGACAAACCATGCAACAATGGGCGAACGAGTGTATGTGTGAATATGTGTGTGTGCAGTTCATGACATGTGTGTAAGTGCATTATGTGTGTCCAAACCTGTGACAAAAGATGTGCAGATGCGTAAAGGAAGAACTGCATGGGGAAGACTTTGCTTGTCAGGATTGCTTGCGGCGCCTGGACGAGGGCAAGCGGGCGGTAATGGTGACGGAGGCAGCGTGAACACAAGATCAAACAAGGATTTGAGCTTGTTCGTCCAGATACATTCAACTGCACATGGACTCACACACAGACAGACACACACACGCACGTATAAACACACGCGGACATTTACACACACATGCACGCAAACACAAGAATATGGGTCGTCCTACCGCGTCGTCTGGGTCTGTGTTGATGAGGATAAACGAGAAGACACGAGAGAGCGTCTGCATGGAGATAAGGCAGCGGTCTGTCGCCTTTCGCTTGCGGTTGCCTTCCTTCAGCAAATCACACACCGTCTGCACGAAGAGAGAGAGAGAGAGAGAGAGAGAGAGAGAGAGAGAGAGAGAGAGAGAGAGAGAGAGAGATTGTGTGCATGTGTGTGTGTGCGCGTGTGTTGTGCGTGTGTGTTGTGCGTGTGTGTCAGGGGCGAATACCCACGAGAAAAAGACGGCTTTGCGTTCTGAGACAGCTGTTGCGTTAATAAAACAGAAGTGTGTCAAACGGAGCAAGGGCAAACCGCAGCGCAAGCACCACCACCACCACCACACCACCACCACCACCACCACCACCACCACTGCTCCGCAAGCACCTGTCGCTTTCTGAGGAGGGTGACAATGTGCTGGCAGCGCTCGAGCGTAAACTCGTTCTGAACGACAATGTTGATGCACGCGTCATAACACTCAATCAGCGCATGCGCGGCAGCCGTGTTCCGTGCACTGGGACCACTGCTAGTGGGAGAGATAGAAAGGAGGGAAGGAGGAGATCGTGTTTGCGAAGATGACATTAACGATGATGATGGCGGGAAACGAGAGAAAGAAAGGGCGTGCGGGGGAGGGGGGCAACGTGAGGTTCAACACAATGTTGGTGTCATCAACAACTTTGCAAACACGAGCTGCGTTGCAGCTTGAATGAATGATTTGACACCATAGTGCAGTGCTCGAACGAGTCACCTGGCGTCGCTAAAATCTGCGGCTTTGTCGATTTCAAAGTCCTCCAGATCGCTCTTCAGCATCTTCGCCACAAACTGCGACAGGAACGACGACAGGTGTGTCTCCGACACCTCTGCAGAGCACGCACAAGTACGCATGTGTGCGTGTGTGTGCGTGTTTGTTAGGATGTGAATGTGCGTTGTGCGTGCGTGTTTGTTTGGTAGTGTCTGTAGGGGTTGAGATGAATCAGCGTGCAAACACCACTGTGGAGAGTTGTTGTGCGCTGCACATGTCACGGAGGCACACCTTTGATGGTGGAGAGGGTATGTAGCGCGTTGATGAGACCGCCAATGGAGTCCGTTTGGTGATTCTGTGCCGTTAAAGAGGAAGAGGAAGATGAGGAGGGGAGGGGAAAGAGGCGAACATGTCCATTCGCGGCGCACGAACGAAACGAAATGAAACGACACACACGCACACACACGCACGCACGCACGCATACACGAGCATACACACACACACACACACTACACCACACCACACACAACACCGAACACACAAACACACAAACACACAAACACACAAACACCACACGCACACACACACACACAAAACACGTATTGCGCACCGCGTCTGCCTTGTCGTTGACAATGGACGCCATGATAAACGGGGGACCGGACTCGCCGTCCGTCTGACGCAGCAGACGAACACGCTGGAGACGTATGTTTTTGTGTTGCGTTGTTGCCGGGTTTGGCGGGGAAAGAAGTGTGAGAAAAGGGGGTTGTGTGAGAAGGAGGGTGGCGCCGCGAGCGCAAGGACAAGGGGTAAATCACGAGCACAGGCCAGAATGTACAGGGACAACGGATGAAATGGTGATGCCAATACAACCAACACCATGCACTGAGGCACAGCGGCGTGCAACCTGGTTGTCGAGGAGGTCGGCGATGGCGGGGGCGGTGGAGGGCGATGCGCACGCAGTGGCGGCGCTCACCTGAGCAGAGAAGCAAGAGGTGTGTGATGTGATGTGTGTGTGTGTGTGTTGGGGGCGGAGGAGGAGGAGGGTGGAGGACGACAATGCACACACACACACACACACACACACAAACTCTTCCACAAAGTCACACACACACAAAAACTCACACACGCACACATACACATGGCAGCAACCTGCACCTGGTAGAGAAGCTGGCGAACAGCGAGCTGCTGCGAGAAGCAGCGGCGCAGCGATGTGGTAATCTGAAGGGGAACAAATGTCCACACGGAAATCAGTTGTTGCATTCGTGTGTTCGCACGTGTTTGGTTAGATGCAGAGCCAGATTGTGAGTCGTGCAGTGTGGCATAGTTCGTTGCGGTGATGATGACAGGCTATGATTGGTGCTGTTGGCATTGGTTCTGTTGATGGTGCAACAAGCAGCGCCATCACCTCCGAGCGATGCTCACCTCTGTGCACAGAATGGGATCCTGAGAGGATGCCGAGGGTTGCAACAAGAGCATCAGCGACACTGGTCAGTAAACTGGTTGAAAACGAGCCATAGGACGCGCACGTCCACAACAAAGTACAACACACAAACAAACAAACAAACAAACAAACAAACAAACACACAAACAAACAAACAAACCAACAAACAAACCAAACAAGCTCACTCAACAATCAAAACAAACAGACGTGGAACGATTGGAGCAGGAGGAGGAATCCGCGGACGGCTGTCATGCGGGCGTCGATGCAGCGGTTGAAGAGCGCTTTGCGCAGCACCAAGATACACGCCTCCTTCAGCCGCTCCGTCGTCGTCACAAGCGGTAGCAGCGCCTGAGCAGTAAAGTAAGCACACGGGGGGAGGGTGAGTGAGTGGTGAGGTGTTGAGGGGTGGTGATAGTTTGGTTGGTGCGCATGAGTGGCGTGTCATGTGTGTGTGTGCGCGTGTGTGTGTTTGGTCAGGTGTATGCGTATGTGTGTATGCGTGTGTGTGTTGTGTGTGTGTGTTGTGTGTGTTGTGTGTGTGTTGTGTGTGGTGAGAGTTGGAGTGTGCTCGAGGAATAAGCGCGATTGATGTTGCTTTGTGGGGATCGCACACGTGTCTCCACAACCAATACACCTGACCAAACACACACACACACACACACACACACACACAGAAGCATACACACATATACAACACACACACACACACACGCATCCACAAACCTGCAGAATGGCTGTGCTCTGGTCCGAGGGAAGAAACACGAGATAGTCGAGCACATCCCGCAGCTTTTCCGTGAAATCGCCGAAATCGTGCACGTGCGCACGAATGAGCCTGATAGTGCAGTTGTCAAGAGAAGGGGGTAGGGGTGGACGAGGAAGGACGAGGGAAAGTGGGTGAGAACCACGGTGGAAGTAGATGCACGCACACGAGCAGAGTGAACGCACACAGACACAAACACATAAACGCACACAGAGTTCATATGCACACACATTAACACAGATACACACAGCTCATCAACACACACAGTTATGCAAACCAAGGACCTGGAGAAGAGGGCGAGGTAGCCGTTGATGTTTGGGGAGGAACGCGTGATGATGCGGGAAATCATTTCGTCAATCACATACGATCGCGCGGACGAATGCATTCCAAACGCCTTTGAAATGACAGCTGACGCAATATCTGCACGCAACTGGTCGCCCACTCTCCCCTTTGAAGACAGCAGGGACGCAGGCATGGCTGTTGATGTTGATGCAGCTGCTGCCGACACAGTCGTGGCTGTGGCCGTGACAGCGGCTTGTGCCGTGGAGGCAACAGCGCTGCTCACACCCACACTCACACCCCTGCTTATGCAAACGTGTTTTGCGTGTTTGAGTTGAAGAGGGAACATGTGTGTGTGTGTGTGTGTGTGTGTGTGTGTGTGTGTGTGTGTGTGTGTGTGTGTGTGTGTGTGTGAGTGAGTGTGTGAAAAAGCACAATTGGGTTGCGTGTGACAGGATGAGTGGTGATGGGAGACCTTGCCACGACAACGAAAATGAGTGGAGTACGTCGACATCCCCCATTCACACCCACACACACACCCACACACCCACCCACACCCACACCCACACCCACACCCACACCCACACCCACACCCACACACAAACACCCCCCCCCCCACACACACACACAACTGACGCGCTCTTGACAGAGTCGAGGAAGTAGAAGCAGAGGCGCAGCAGCGGGGCGGTGATGTAGTCCCAGCCGTTGGCGGTCCCGTTGACCACAGTCTGGTTTGGTGATGCCAATTGCGACACACATGTACAACGTGTGTGTGGGGGGGGGGGAGTGATGAGCCACAAAGAATCGCTGCATCTAAGCAAGGAAAGAGATTCGCAGCAGTAGCAGCAGCAGCAACTGCAAGTGCAAACATATGCACAAACCGAAAGACGAGATGTTTACACACACACACACACACTCAATCACAAAAACACACACTCACACACACTCACACACACACACACACACAGCGCCACCTTGAAAGTGCGGAGTGGATCAAGGCTCTGCTTGCAGAATGGCGCGAGCCAGACGGCACGACACAGGCGGTCCTGCGTCGCAGCGTGCTTCGTGGTCATGTTCTGGGCAGTGGTGAATTCGGCGGTGATGGCCGTGCGTGGAGCACGAGTGTGCATGGGTGTGTGTGCATGTGTGGGCGAGCGTCATGGCAAAATGATGTTGAGATACACTCAAACACACACACACACACACTCAAACACACACACACACACACACGCACACACGCACGCATGACACAAGACACGGGGCAATGGCTCACCATGAATACGGACTGCACGGTCTGTTCAAACCGGGGAACGGTGAGAAGACAGAGGGCAGCGGCAACAGTAAACGGTGACACGCTTGCCTCCGCCTTGATCAGTTTCAACAGCTCTCGTCCAAGGTCCTGACACGGCATGTAGTCGGTTATCACAACACGGCGAATGGGAGGGCGGCGGAGATGAGCGACCAACCAAGCAAACACATCCAACCACGCGTGTTGCATTCTCCTTCTTCAAACACACACGCACACACGCAAGCACACACACACACACACAACACACACACACACACCTGGTCCTGCTTGACGGCAAAGGAGATGTGCATGAGGACGGTGCCTTGGGCCTGAGTGAGGGCGTGGCGAAGCGCAGCCGTCGGCGCCTGCACCGCCGCTGACGACTGCGCCGCACAAAACGCAAGCACCCCCTGCAGAATGACGGCGCGCTGGCCCTTGGCAGAGAGCAACAGGAGCTGGTACACGAGCGGTGGCACCTCCTCCGTGGCCACATCGTGCAGCGACCGCACCAGCTTGGCAGCGGCAAACTTGAACTGGTCCGCGTCAAAGTTGACCGTCTTGAAGGCGTCGGCAATCGGCAGCACGTGCTGCGGTGGCCACGGCATGTTGCACAGCCGGTTCAGGAAGAACGACTTGAACGCGTTGCCCGTGTCCAGCTCGCCCGTGATGGCGTCCAGCGTCTCCAGGCGAGACAGCGCCTTGGGCATGAGCTCAAACACCTTGCCCGTGCCCGTGCGCGGCTGCGTGCCCCTGCGCTTGGACGGCGACGGCTTGTTGTTGGGGGACATGGGCGTCGCCGTGGTCGAGTTTTGGGTGATTTCGTTCCCGTTGGCTGCCTTGACGGCGCGCAGGATTTGCGTGCACACGGCCACCAACCCGTCGCCGCTGAGCGAGTCCACGCCCACCATCAGCACGTCCAGCAGGTCCGAGCACAGCGTCGCGTGCAGCCCAGGGTCCTCAATCAGCTGCATCAGAAACAAGCAAACGCTCTCCCGAAACGAGTCCCCGCGCGGTGATTCTGTGGAAGGGTGTATGTGAGGGGAGGGAAGGGAAGGCGGAGCGGGGGTGGGGGTGGGTTGAGTTGGCCGACCACATACAAACGCAAGGGAAGCGACAAAGGAGACAGAGATACAAACGTGCATACACGCACAACGCACACCCACTCACCCACACCCACACCCACTCACCCACACCCACTCACCCACACCCACACCCACTCACCCACACCCACTCACCCACACCCACTCACCCACACCCACACCCACACCCACACCCACACCCACACCCACACACAAACGTACATACACGTACAACGCACCCCCCCCACACACACACACATGCAGACAGACCGTCAAAGGCGGCGTTGTCTTGGCTGAAGATGGGGCGAAGAAGAGGGCTGGCCTTGTGTCCTGTGCGAAGCATATCGCGCGTTCTCTTCTTCAAGGTGGCAAAGTCTCCAACGACTTCAACGTTCTCTGGCCCACGACCCCGCTGCGTCAACCGGTGGTGCTTTCGCCCCTGCACACCTTCTTCTTCTTCTGCTTCTTCTTCTTCTTCAGCAGCAGCAGCAGCAGCGCCACCATCACCGTCATCGGCAGTGTCCACCGCAGGCATCGCCTCCGTGTCCTCCTCGTCTTCCTGCAATGTGCCACCTTTTTCTTCATCTTCATCGTCTTCCTCGTCTTCCCCACCTTCATGCTCCTCCTCACCTTCTACCACCTGCTGTTGTTCAGTCTGCCCGCCACAATCATTATCGTCATCATCATCGTCATCCTCGCGCCGACGTCGCCGTGCTTCCACCACCATCTTTGCTGCTGCACAAACACGTTCCAACCAGTGTCCTTCCTTTCCTTGCGTTTGTATTTTGCCCGCGCAAACGGCACTCGTTGCAATTTGCACCGCTTGAGCCTGGTTTGCCAATTGCACACCACCCCCGAATCAGGAAAATAAAAAAAAAGTTGGTTTTGTGAAGACACCAGCAACTTTTCCGCACAACACCCGCAGCGTACATTCCTTCTTCCCCTTATTGTTTCACCTTCACCCCCAATCAACCAACCAGTAGCCACCATCAACACCACAACAGCACACAACAGCACACAACAGCACACAACAGCACACAACAGAGCAGACCCACCTGCCTTTACTTTGAGCAGCTGGTCCCGTCCTCGTTTGGGTCGTGTTTGCTTGCCGTGTTCTCTCTCCCAAGTCATATCCTGCCTAGCACAATACTGCGCCACACAGCCCCACTCAAGAACGGCGCACGCGCTTGTCAACGCACTCTTGAGTTGCGGTTGTCTTCGCCTTGCCATGGTCGTGGCATGCTGAGACGCCCGTTGAACCAGATCAGCAGCTGCGGCGGCACCAACATGGCAGAGCGACGAGCCCCTGTGCGCTCTGGGGTGCTGGCGCTGCTGCGCCTCTTTGCGTTTGCCCTTGTGGTGGTGTGTGTCACAGTTACCTCCAACTCAGAGGTCACAACGGCCTCCGCAGTGGCACCAACCGCACCCACAGCAACCACCGTTGCGCCACACCACAACAATCCTGCCCTGAGCACCAACCGGGGTCACAGCCACGGTACGGTCTGGGGCAGCCCAGCTCGCGCAATCGTGCGTTGAGGATGGCGTGTGTGTCGTTTCTTGTTTGTGCAACCCTGTGCGTGTGTCGTTTGTTTCCTCTGCACGAAGACGGAAGCATGTGTTTCTGTGTACGCTTGCCAGTGTGCCTGTATGTGCGCTTGTATGTGCCAACACAGCTTGTGCGTGGACCGCACATGCGCAGCACTGATTTCACCTTCATGCTTTGGTGCTTGCAGCAGGCGCAGAAAGGAGAATAGGAAGGCGTGATGCATCGGGCAACGTCACCGTCGACCACCTTCTCGCGCTGTTTCCAACAACGCCGCCGCCCGTCTTCAACAGAACACTGCCGAGACCACCAGCCTCACCAACACGCAAGCCCGCAGGCCCCACTTCAACAGTGTTGGTGGCCTCGACGCCAGCGACAGCAGCAGCTGCTCCAACGCCATCACCAGCGTTCACGACTTCGGCCATCATGAGTCAGCAGCCAACAACCGGCACGTCCACTGTCATACAGCCGAGCTTGCTTGTGCCTGCACCCGTCTCTTCAACACCAGCACTGGCACCTTCATCGACACAGGTCCGACACACAGTGCGCATGCTTGTGTGAATGAGTGTGTGTGTGGTTGTGTGGGTGAGTGAGTGAGTGAGTGAGTGTGTGTGTGGTTGTGTGGGTGAGTGAGTGAGTGGGTGTGTGTGCGCGGGCGCGCGCGCGCGTGTGTGTTTGTGTGAGTGTATGTGTCCCGAGCACATGCCAGTCGACAGTGTGCATGTCGTGTTAATCAGGTTGTGTTGTTGACGTGTTGAGTGACAAGCCACCATGCATCGATATCTGCGCACGGCAGTATGCGCGCACAAATTACACCTTTCACATGAGAGCTCACGCTTCAACTGCCGCTGCTGCACACACACACTCTCTCTCGCCATACTGTATTGTGGTTTGCTGTCACGCTTAGATGATTGCACCAGTGCGGTCTTCGGTGTTGGTGCCGGTGTCGTCGGTGGTCGTGGTGCCTCCAAGGAGCTCGATCATGCATCAGGTGTCACAGACAACAGCATCGCTGCCCACCACGTCATCGGCTTCAAGCAGCTTGCCAGCACGCGCCAGCGCCACACCTGCAGCAACAGCGGCACAGTCTGCCTCGCCGCTGCCAACGCAGCTGCCATCCCTCTCACCGCCATCATCATCTGCAGCAACCCTGCCGCCATCAGCCACGGCAGACGACGGTTCGGTTGAAGCGAGCACATCCCTCGCACTGACCACGCTGTCAACACCTTCGATGACGCGCGCACCTGCTTCAACAGCTGCCGCATCCGCGCTGCTGCCCTCTCCATCCCTGCTGTCCTCGCAAACTACAACCTCAAGCAGCAACATTGGTGGCGGCAGCGTGTCTCCGACAGCGACATCGGCAGGTCGCACAACGACGGTATCTCTTCCAACCCCTGCCGTGTCGCATGCACCACCATCATCATCATCACCGTCACCATCCGTGTCTTCGGTGCAATCAGCACTCCCGTCTCCATCTGCAACATTGGTTGTGCCCGACAGCATTGTGTCATCAGCCGCTGTCCAGCCCTCGGTGGCAAGCAGCAGCGGCACGTTGGCCACCACGGGCAGCATCATCAGCAGCAGTGTGTCGGTGTCAAGCGTGTTGCCAACGCCACCACCGCAGGTGATTGTGGTGTCGAGTTCGGTCGTGCAGCCAACAGCGAGCAGCATCCTGATCAACCCGCCGCAGTCCACAGCCATCATTGCACCTGTCACCTCTGTAGCGCCAGTCACACCACAGCAATCGCCGACACCAAACCCTTTCACAACAACAGCAACAACAACGACCACAACGACCACAACAACCACCACAGGCGCTGACAGCACCAGTACGACGTCTTCCACAGCAGATCCTACAACTGTGTCCACCACCACTACCACACTTCCAATCACGACCACGTCAATGACTGCCAGTGGTGACACGACAACTTCGACAACTTCGACAACTGCAGGAAATGAAAGTGGCGACACGACCACGTCGCTGCCGATAACCTCCACGCCAACCTCCACGCCAACCTCCACGCCAACCTCCACGCCAACCTCCACGCCAACCTCCACGCCAACCTCCACGCCAACCTCCACGACAGCCTCCACGACAGCCTCCATGACAACCTCCATGACAACCTCCACGACAGCCTCCACGACAGCCTCCACGACAGCCTCCACGACAGCCTCCACGACAGCCTCCACGACAGCCTCCATGACAACCTCCACGACAGGTGGTGGCAGCGGAAGCACCACAACCACAAGCACAACACCCACGCCGACAATGACAAGCACAAGCAGCAGTGGTAGTGGCACGATCACAAGCACAACCTCCACGGTATCAACAGGAAGTTCAACGACAACGGGGTTCACGACCACGGAGAATGGAAGCGGCGACACGACCACAACCTCCAGCTCAACCATCTCATTGACAACCACAACACCCACGACCACGACCACAACAGCCACGACAGCCACAACAAGCAGCACAACCGGCGGTGAAAGCGGTGCGACATCCACGATGACGAAATCGGCCACCACAACAACCATGACCAGCACGCCAACAACCACAACAGCCACGACCAGCGCGACAATCAGCACAACGACAACGACCACCCCCACCACAACAACCAATACCGGAAGTGGCACCACGACGACCACTACCACTACCACAACAACCACCACCAGCACCACAACTGCAACCACGGCGACAGCGACAGCGACGACGACGACGACGACGACGACGACGACGACGACGACGACGACGACGACGACGACGACGACAACGACGGAAAGTGGAGTCTTTCCCACAACAACTACAACAACATCATCATCAACTGGAAGCGGTACGTCCACTACAACCGCCACCACGTCCACAACCTCGACAACAACAGACACAGGAAGTGGGTCGTCTTCCACCACGACAACCACGACAACCACTATCACAAGCACAAGCACCACAACAACTACCACGACAAGCACAAGCACTATCACAAGCACCACAACAACTACCACCACAAGCACAAGCACAAGCAGTGGTGGGGGCAAGGTGACACTGGCGCCGACATCAACAAGCACATCGTCGTTTCCTGTGGTGGTGACACGCGTGCTTGTGTCGCACACGCTGGTGATCAGCAATGTGAACGTGAGTGCGATTGATGCAGAAGAGGTGCGTGGTGCGATTGTGGAGCTGCTGGCGCCGCTTGTGGTTGAGGAGGATGTTGTGCTGCGGCTTGATGAGCAAGTGCGATCGAGGCGAGAGGCTGTTGGTGGCGATGGGGTGGTGCTTGTGATCCAAGTGATTACGGATGCACCAAAGGCAGACGCAGTTGCGACCGCGCTTCGCGATTTCATTCTTGAGTTTGAGGCGTGGGTTCAGTCAGCGTATGGCGCTCAAGCCACAGTGCAGGCAATTGGTGACCCCACGGTGTCACCACTTACAACGACGACCAGCACAACTACGACGACTTCAAGTTCATCTGGTGACGTGTCGACAATCACAACAACCACGACCACGACAAGTACCACGACAAGTACCACAACAACTACCACGACCACATCAACAACAGCAACAACTACGACCACCACGGATTCCACTGGTCCAGTTGTGCCCGTGGTGTCCTCAAGCCTGATTATTCCGGCAGCCTCCAGTCGACTTGTTGGGCCACCATCCTCCTCTGTTGTGGTGCTGCCCATCAGCAGCTCACAGATCCAGGTGCCCTCACCGAGCTCCGTGTCTCCTCCAATTGCACCATCGTCATCCTTGGCGCTGAACTCACCCTCGCCATCCCCGTCGACGCTGCCTACTCCTTCTTCGTCTTCTCTTTTCACGACAACAACAACACCAGCAGCCACAGCAACGGCAAGTGCAATTGGGACAGTGGTAGCGTCCGGTGGGAGTCCGTCGCCAACGCCTCAGCTACCATCGGCTTCCATCGCGGTGACATCCTCCTCTTCTGCGCCAATCCTCACGACGGTGTTCTCTGCACAGCCAACACCGTCTCCATCACCCGCATCTTCAGCAGTCAGCGGGCTTGGTCCCATCGAAAGCACGCCCTTCCCAACAGCGACATCTGTGCTTGCACCCTCGAGCAGCGATTTGAGAGCCAGCAGTAGTTCGGTGCTTTCCACCCGTTCAGCCGTGGCTTCTCAGCCGTCTCCTGTGCCCACATCAGCCGTGGACAGCAGTGTTTCACCTTCTTCGACGTTGACTTCATCCTTGGTCCCTCCACCCTCGTCAGCGACTGTTCCCAGCAGCAGCAGCAGTAGCATCAGCAGCAGCATTGTCAGCGAGGGTGTGGTAACAACGACAGCTGTGCCGCTTGTGTCGTCTTCGGTTGCCACTGTGTCGTCATCGCTGGCACAATCTACATCGCCCTCTCCGTCACCGACAGTGCCTGTTGTGACACCACCGCCGTCCAGCGTGCCCATTCGGCCCAGCAGTCCCATCTCACCACCGCCACTCAGCCCGCCTTCGCCGCTGTTCACGGACACGCTGCCGTCATCCTCACCGCCACCGGTGCCCTCGTCCCCCGACGTTCCTCAGTCGCCGCCGCCGCTGTCATCGCCACAGCCGCCAACCAGCGCTGCTACGGTCACGCCAACACCAACGCCCACGCACACGCCCACGCCCACAGCAACGCAAAGTGCATCTACCACACTTCAGCCAACGCCAAGCCCATCGCCGGTGGTGACTACAACAACACCAACAACCACAACCACCACAGCCGCAACAACCACGTTGACTACGACAACCACAGCGACAGATGCTGACACGACCTCCTCTGGAAGTTCTGTGCAGACAACCACAAGTACTGCTGGTTCAACGTCCTCAACAGGCAGTGGAGACACGACAACGACAACCACAACGACAACGACCACGACCACGACGTCTTCGTCTGGAGACGTGAGTAGTACAACGTCCCTTCCCACAACAACAACAACAACTACAACTACAACAACAACAACAACAACAACAACTACAACTACAACTACAACTACAACTACAACTACAACTACAACTACAACAACAACAACAACAACAACAACAACAACAACTACAACTACAACTACAACTACAACTACAACTACAACTACAACAACAACAACAACCACCACCACAGGAAGTGGACTTGACTCAACAACGGCGTCCACGACAATAACAGGTACGACAACGACGACAACATCGAGTTCTGGCAGTGGATCAACATCAACATCGCCACCGACAACCACCACCACCACAAGTACAACAGGCTTCTCGGGCGACACGACAACAACCACCACAATCACCACTACCACAACTACCACCACCACAACAAAGACGACGACAACAACAACTACCACAACTACCACAACTACCACGACCACGACCACGACCACGACCACGACCACAACCACAACCACAACCACAACCACAACTGCCACGACATCGTCATCAGTTGTCTCAAGCCTGCCGCGGTCAAGCGCAAGCGTGCCCATATCGACACAGACGTCAATTGTGACAACTGCCACAATCGCGCCCGTCTCGTCCTCAGCAACTGCACCGTCAAGTGTGCTGCCATCGCAGAGCATCAGTGTTCCCGTCGTGTCAAGTGGAAGCATTTCGCCCACGCCGTCATCGGTTGTCAGCGTGGTTCCGAGCCAAACCCCTGTTCCCAGCACAGGTGTACCCATCTTTTCGTCTGCGTCGCCTACACTACTGCGGCCGTCCACTTTTGCAAGTCCCAGCGCATCGACAACAGCAACCGCTGTCCCTGCGACGACCAGCGTGGTTGTGTCGAGGCCTGTTGTGCCCACGCCACTGCCCAGACCGCCCACTGCACCACCAACGACGCCCACATCACCGCCGCCGCTCGTGCCACCAACGTCGCCGTCGCCGCTACCAACGCCCTCACAGCCGGCAACACCGCCAGTGTTGCCCAGCAGTCCATTGGTTCCATCAAGCCCGCCTCCGCTCGTGCCGCCTTCAGCACCAACAGTGTCCCCAAGGCCATCCTCGTCAACAGGCACCGCCATCCTGCCATCACCCACACCAACCCCAACGCCAACAACGACCAGCACAACAACTACAACACCAAGCACAACCAGCACGACAACAACTACCACAACGACTTCAACTGGAAGCGGGACAACATTACCAACGTCATCCTCATCGTCGTCATCTACTACTACAACAACAACTTCCACAACAACAACAACAACAACAACAACAACAACAACAACAACTACAACAACAACAACAACAACTACAACAACAACATCGAGTAGTGGTACAGAAACCATCAGCACAACAACAACTACTACTTCAACTACTACAACAACTACTACTACAACAACAACAACTACTACTACTACTACTACAACAACAACAACAACAACGTCCACGGGAAGTGGCACAACCACAACGACGACGACAACTACAACGAGCAGCACAAGCAGCACTGGAAGTGGTACAACAACGACAACATCGACATCGACAACTTCCACAACATCAACAGGAAGTGGCACAACCACGACGACAACGAGCACAACAGACACTGGGAGCGGAACAACAACCACCGCCACGACCACCACGATTACCACGACCACCACGACAACTTCGACTGGAAGTGGCACTTCATCTTCATCTACATCATCATCCACAAGCATCCCCATTACTCCAACAAAAACTACAACAACCACCACGACAACTACCACGACAACCACGACGACAAGTTCAACAGGAAGCGGCACCTCCAGCTCAACGTCCTCAACAAGCACAAGTACTGGAAGTGGGTTGTCGACAACTTCCACAACCACCACTACAACAAGCACAACCACCACGACATCCACAACGTCCACCTCCTCGGGTGATACAACGACCACTACAACGACAACGATGACCACAACAACTACAAGTACAACCTCAAGTACAACTTCAACCTCAACGACTACAACTACCACCACGACTACAACTTCCACAACCACGACAACGACGACGACTACAACTTCCACAACCACGACAACGACGACGACCACAACCACAACCACAACCACAACAACAACCACAACAACAACCACAACAACAACAACAACAACTACTACAACAACCACAACAACAACAACAACTACTACTACAACAACAACAACAACAACAACAACAACAACAACAACAACAACAACAACTACAACTACTACTACAACAACGATAACAACAACAACAACAACAACAACAACAACAACAACAACAACAACAACAACAACTACAACTACAACTACAACTACAACTACAACTACAACTACAACAACTACAACTACAACTACAACTACAACTACAACTACAACTACAACTACAACTACAACTACAACTACAACTACAACTACAACTACAACTACAACAACTGCAGAGTGCCTCGACACCGAATTCAGGACTGCAAACGGCACATGCTTAGCATTGACGGTGTGCGGTGAGAGCCAATATGAGCTGACTGGGCCATCCTCCACAAGCGACCGAGAATGTGCCCCATGTCGAACATGCAACCCTGCAATGGAGTATGAGACATCCAGCTGCACTGCGCTTGCTGATCGGGAGTGTGCTTTGTTGACTGAGTGCGACCTGTCGACAGAGTATCAGGTCGTTGCACCCACTGCAACAAGCGACCGTGTGTGCGTCAACCAGACCACATGTCGCTTTGACGGCGAGCAAGAGTACATTGCTGTATTGCCCACACCCACCTCTGATGCAGCGTGTGCGCGCGTGTCGGAGTGTGACGTGTTTGAGCACGAGGCGGCGTCTCCAACAGTGACATCTGATCGCGTCTGCACGTGTGTGCACCCCGATGGCGCAGACACGACCGTGGCTGTCACCGTAACGCTGTCCGACCTTGATGGATCCATCACAAATGCCACAGCGGCCGATATCGGAGCCTTCCTCACAGATGTGACACAGGCGCTGGCGTCTGCAACCAGCCTCAACTTGCTCAGTGCCATCCCACTGCAGCAGCTGCAAGCCCTTGTCTCTGGCGACGTGGACAAGGCAACGACATTTGACTTTCCAATTCCACCAGAGCTGTTGGCTGCCAGCGCGCAGGGCCTTGTGACTGTTGACAACATTGCTGGGTTCTACTCGGCTCATTCCTGCGCGTACGACGTGACGGACTTTGGCACACCCGTCGAGGCAGCAGCTGCGATACGCACAGGAGGCGCAGCAGCCACAGGACCACGGCCACGTCTGCAGGGGATGGCCGCGGTGACGGTTGAGGAAGGAACATCTCTTGGTACCGCTGTATTCGTTGATGTCGCCGTGTCCATGCCTACCGAGACCCACGCCACAGTTGCTTGCCTCATGCACGACGGCGCTGCCAGGAGCGATGGCACGTTCTTGCCCACGCTGCAGGCGGCCTCGCCCTATGTGACGGATGCGACGGCTCTGACCGTCTCGAGTGTGACCGTGGGGGATGCTGCTGGCGCCTGCCTGTGTGGGTGCGATGACGGCGGCTCCAACCCGAGCGCCGTCAACCGCTTCTCCACCACGGAGATGGCCATCGTAGCTGTTCTCACGGTGCTTGTGCTGGTGACGGTGCTTGCGCTTGTGGTGGTGCTGCGGCTGTGGCGGCAGAAGTCTCGCCGTGTGTCGGAGTTGACCCGCGTGCCGGCAGCACCGGACTTGCCTGCCTACATTGCGCCGCCAACCTACGCCTCCGTGGAGAGGGTGGCGATGCAGAAGGGCGGCATGGGCGCTGGGCTGAGCAAGGGCGAAGCCAGCAGGCGTGCCAGCCTTCGCGACCGCATCTACGAGCGCCTGTCCCACTCAGGCCGGCGCCCGCGCCCGCAGTTTGAGTGGCTCGCTGGCGGCGGGGCTAGTCGCGAGGGTCTGCAGGCACCACCATACCGACCGCCACCAGCGTACACCCCATATGAAGTGGACGACGTGACGACGGATGGAGACGACGACTACACGAGCGACGCAGACGAGTACTGGGGAAGCATGAGCGACGTGAGCAAGCGGCCCACGAGCGAGTTTGGTGGCTCACTGTACGCTGAGGACGGCGTGCTTGACATGCACATGACCGGGGCTGCATCAATCGCCTCTGATTGGCAGAGGGATGGCCGCATGACACCACCACCATTACCGCTGCCCGTGCGTGGTGTGGACAGCGATGTGTTCGACGTGCCGCCGTACCAGGCACCGCCCCAGTACTCTGATGCGTGGCTGTATGGCGGAGGCAGCGCCAGCTCGGATCGTGACCCGCGCGGTGACAGCAGCTTTTACGGAGACGGCGATGCAGACACCATAGATGACCTGGAGAGCATTGATGACGACGATGGCGATGGTGACTACGCGAAGAGCGCCGATGTCACGCTTGAGAGTCGGATGGGCCATGTGCCGTTGTACGATGGCCGCATCAACAGCGGAGGCGACGTGCTGGCTGAGATGCCATTGCCGTCGCGCGTGGCCGTGAAGAACACAGCACCATCGACACCAACATCGACGACACCAACAGGGACCCCGAAGCGCGTGCATGGCGGGCGTCTTCGTCGTGGCCACGAGGCAGATGCCCAGGACGACCGCGGTGTTCGCACGGGCCGCACGCCACGTGCCTGGATGTCACGCAGCGAGCCTGCAAGCATCGCAGGCGACAGCAGCGCGGTTGGCGATGATGACGATGACGACTACGGGGCTCGTGGTGGTGCGCATGGCGGTGCTAGGCAACCCCGGGTTAAAGCAGAGGCTCGTGCAGGACGAGATGTGATTCCACTGGACGACAGTAACCTGGACATGAGCGGGGATGTGGCTATGGCGGCAGGTGTGTGGGAGGAGCCCGCATACTGGTCCGGCCCATCCACGCGCCCGCCAACACCAGAGTACGAAGAACCGCCGCAGTTCCCATCATCACTGCAGGGGTCGTTTAGAGGCCACCTCTCCGACATGCACAGCGACACAGATCGATGATGAGCGTGAAGGATGCATGGCATTACGTATGTGTTGTTCGTGTTGAGGTTCGAGAGTTGAGGGGGAACAGAGACATAGGGAAGGAGTGTATGTGTTGGTGTTGTGTTGGTGTGTCGCGTGTGTGTGTGTGATATGTCTGTGTGTATGCTGTTTGTTGTGTCGTGCGATATGTGTGTGTGTGTGTGTGTGTGTTGGGTTGTGCGTTGTGTCGTGTGTGTTGTGTGTCGTAAGTTGCGTGTCGAGGGAGCGAGGTCGTTTGTTTGTGTTCAGGGCTTCATAGGCGTGCGTGGATGCGACTGACAAGAGAGTCTTTGGGAGCTTGTATGCATGCGTTTCATCGTCAACTTCTTCTTCATAGTGTGGGACATGCTTCGAGACAGTACTTCAGACAAAGTAAAGCTTGATGTAATAATGTAACGTAACGCAGCGCTTGGGTGTGACCTGCGACAAACAAAGGGGACAATAGAATGGGTGAGATGCAGGGAAGGAGTAACCAATGCACAGCATCGTCGCAGTGCGCGTGCGTGTGTGCGTGTGTGCGTGTGTGCGTGTGTGTGCGTGTCTGTGTGTGTGCGTGTGTGTAGAGGATAGAAGGGCACGCAAACGTAGATACACAGATGCACGATGAGCAAGCATAATGAGTGTCACGTGGGTGCAGCTGTGAGTGTGAGGTGTGCGCCAAAGAGAACAAGGGCAGTGCCGGCGACCAGGCGCCAAGAAAGGAGGAGGCGGTGCCCAAGGATGGCATCCACGATGGCCGTGAAGAGGAAGGTCAGGGCATTGACAACAGTTGCCGCTGCGCCAAGCGGACTTGAAGCAATGCTCATGGCGAAGAAGACCGATCCGCACTGGTTCACACCAAAGGGTACCTGCATGAGTGAGTGAGTGAGTGAGTGAGTGAGTGAGTGAGTGAGTGAGTGAGTGAGTGAGTGAGTGAGTGAGTGAGTGAGTGAGTGAGTGAGTGAGTGAGTGGGTGATGGTGCCTAGGGGGCAGCCTGAAGACCACACTGTGGTCACGATATCAACGTAGGCACTCACCACAAAGCGCCATCGGCGCGCGAGGAACAGAAGTCGTTGCCACAGCGAGCCGTGTACGCGATCGAAGCCTGTTTGAAACCGTAGACACAACCATCAATGAGGAGATGAAACCAGAACACTAGCAAAGGGAAAGAAGGAAGGCAGGAAGGAGGACGTGGCACAAGCAGGGCCGTACGTGCAGCGAGGACCGGGGGGGGGGGGAATGGTCACAGACAGACATGCAGACGCACAGGTGGGCAGACAGATAGGCCGACACGTGCACACGCACACACGCATGCACACACGTGCACACGCACACACATGTACACACGTACACAAATGTACACACACACACACACACACACACACACACACACACACACACACACACACACACACACACACACACACACACACAATACCCAAAAACACAAACACAAACACACACACACACACACACACACACACAGACACACACAGACACACACAGACACACACACACACACACACTGCAACCTTGTACTCCGTCCTTCAAGAGGGGGTTGGTGCCTCCCCAACACAGCGCAGCAAACACCATCCACACCACGCCCATTCCCATCTTTGTTGTTGCTTGTCCGGATTTCAGTGAGATGAGATGAACGTGGCACAAGTTGTTTCATGTCACAATCACATCACATCCAACGCAAGACAAACAAGACAAACAGCAACGAGCAGCACGACACGCGCGCGTGTGTGTGTATGTGTGCAGGTCAAGTCGCCCATGGGTTTCAATGTGTTCTTCATGGGAATCATCCCGCTCGAGTTTACTTCGATGGCGGCTTGAAGTGCTTGTCCAGACCGCGCCACACCTGCCCGTGTTTGTGCGATGTGTGTGAGGAGAGGCATCGATCAAATGGGCGAAGCGTTGGCCACATGGGCAGGCAGCGCACGTCAACACCACCACCACCACCACCACCACCACCACCAATGGGCAGACAACGTACAGCGTGGTAGTCCTCTTGGCGGGCGCCGCACGTGGCAGCCCACGGGGTTGTCTGAACGGCAATGAAGAGAAACAGTGTGTAAGGTGAGGGCACACGAAGTGGGTAACAAGGAGAGCAAGGGAAGGTGGGGGGGGGGACGACTTGCACATCGACAGCCAGATAGAGCGACAATCATACACACACACACACACACACAACACAACACACACACACACACACACACACACGCACGCACGCACACAGTGCGTACCTTGAGGCCCAGGCTAGTCTCGAACATGAATGCCTGTGTTCCCTTTGCAATGACCTCTGGCTTGAGCTCGGCGCTGCTGGCAGACTCAAAGCACTGGCGGTCGGGCCCGTGTGGAGTCATCATGCTGTGCAGCGTCGCACCGCCAGGCGCAAAGCCCTGGGAAAAGGGGCGGATGGTTGGAAGGTGGTGGTGGTAGGTGTTGGGATGAGGTGATGGAGGCGGTCGTGGTGCAGTGGCGCAAGTGGTGCAGTGGTGAAGATGAGTGTTGTAAACACAGCAAGGAAACATGAAAGGACAGGAAATGACCCAGGACATCATATCCTTGCGTCTGCCTCCGCTCCCCCCCCCACACGCACATGCACACTTCGACCAAATCAATGAACCGCACCTCTGCCTTTGCCTCATAGTGGCCGCGAATGAGCCCCATAAACTCGGCCATGCAGTTGCGGTGGTAGTAGGGCGGGCGGAACGTATGCTCGTGCACAGACCAGCGGGGCGGGAAGATGACAAAGTCAATCAGGGCAAGGCCCGGTGTTGGTGTTGGCGCCGTCAGCACCGTGAAGATGGATGGGTCCTGAACACATGACAAAAGAGGAGGCGTGGGGAGAAGGAAGGAGACAAGCGGCATGTGGGTGTGAGGTGATGCATGAGCATCTCATGCTCATGTGTTGATGTGGGGGGGGGAACAATTTGGGGGATGAGGTGAACAGGGACGAACGCAAGCAAGACACACACACACAAACACAAACACAAACACAGACAGACACAGACACAGACACACAGACAGACACAGACACACAGACACACACACACACAACCAAACAAACAAACACGCACAGCAGCGCTTACCATGTGGTCAAAGGAGACAGAGTTGACGACGGCAAACTTTGCGAGGTCGTACTTGTACGGCGCGTAGTTCCCGTGCCACGCAACCACGTCGAAAGGGGAGTGGTCCTGGTGGTGTTTGGAGTGCGGATGAACGGAAGGGATGGAATAGAAGTATCATGGAGATGCATAAAACAGAAGAAAGAGAAAGTCATACGCAGACACACACGAAGGCTGATGCTCTGGACCTGAGTGCACATAGCGACAGAAATGAACACACACACACACACACACACACACACACACACACACACACACACACACACACACACACACCTGCTTTGCGGAGAACATTTGCCCCTGGTATTTGTTGTAGACGGTGAAATCACCATCCACGTCCTCGTATTTGGCGATTGGCGTCAGGAAATCCCGCGGGTTGGCAAGGCCGTTGGCACCTGATACAGCAGCAGCGGCGGCAGCGGCGGCGGCGGCGGCGGCAGTGATGGTGGTCATTGTGAACACAGTGTGTAATCGCGATGAAGACAGCACGAAACCCTTATCCTCACAAGCACACACAAACACACGCACACACACACACACACACACACACGCGCACACACACACACACACACACACACACACACACACCGATTGGGCCGAGGTCTGGCAGTTGGAAGTGGCTGCCAAAGATCTCGCTGATGTAGCCCCTGGGGACAGTGACAGTGATGGTGATGATGTGAGATGCAGGGGAACCACGAGCACATGCAACGTAGGAAACTGTGAACAGAAAGGTACTTCGCAAGCAGCGGGTCACAAAACCACATCGGCAGGTGTGTGTGTGTGTGTGTGTGTGTGTGTGTGTGTGTGTGTGTGTGTGTGTGTGTGTGAGCGTGTTTGAGAATACCGCATTAGTGGGGGTATAAGAATAGCACACTGCAAGTAAAGACAGCACACG
>NW_004754920.1:373410-395910 GCF_000188695.1 Salpingoeca rosetta | reverse complement strand
TCTTCAAGGCAAGCTGCCGTCCATTGAGAACAGACTTCCGAAACGGGTCTGTCTCCTTCTTCAGATCAGCCTTGGCGCGTTTGCGCGCAGACAACAGCGACTCCAGAATGAGAGGCAGCAGGCCTTTGCGCACTTTGTTCTGTTGCGGCACAGATGGACAGGAATGGAGGTTGGGGAGGGGTGTGTGCGTGTGCGTGTGCGTGTGCGTGTGCGTATGTGTATGTGAGTGTGTGTGTATGTGTGAGTGAGTGTATGTGTGAAACTCATGAATCAATGCTTGCAAGGAGTGTCTCTATATTATGCACACTAAACCTTCCCATTCTGCACCACAATTCACACACCTCCACCACCGGTTGTCCACTCCCCCGCACCCCTGACCTTGACAAAGTAATCGCCGTTTGGTGTCTTGATGTAGTCGTCCGGGTGGAGGTGGCTGCGTTCCTGCGGCGACAGCAGCGTCGTGTAGCACAGGTTGTGTGCCATCATGATGGACGGATACAGCGAGCTGAAATCAAGCGTCGCAATCGGCGTGTCATAGTACCCTGTGCAGCAACGCGACACGAGGTGGTGAACGAGTGGTGGTAATGTGTGGTGAAAGTGAGTGAAAGTGATGATTGTGCAAGAGAACAAGAGATGACGGTCGCGAGTCAATCGTGCACAACACCATCAGCAATTGAAGAATGAATGCATGCATCGCGCACACGGCATGGCATGTCTGTGTGCATTGCTGCGCAACTGAGTGTATGGCCAACCAACCTCTCTTGGGCTGGATAACGGTGGCGCCTTCGTACTGCTCATCCGAGCCCTGCAGTTCGGCGTTGGTGCATGGGGTGGAGACGAAGAGACACAACAACACACACACACACACAATCAGAGATGAATAACTGAAGGCAGTGAAAGACGGGTGTTGATAAGAACTGCACCCAACTCCAAACACACACACACATACAGACACACATAAAACACACACACAACCCCCCTTTCACACACACACACACACACACACACACACACACACACACACAAACACACAACCCCCCCCCCCCCCACACACACACAACACATCCACACAACACAAACAGCGCACCTGGCGTTCGTGGACGGGGATGACGAGGTCGTGCTGGCCCGCGTGGCGCATGAGCTGCGAGATGACCTTGATCTGCTGCCCGCGGCTCAGGAGATAGCTCAGCGGCACGCCCGTCACACGCGCCATCTCCATGTAGTTCACCACGCACATCAGCTTCGACAGCAGCCTGTTTGTGCGTGTGTGTGTGTGTACGTGTGTGAGGGGGAGGACGGAGGGAGATGAAACAGGGTGATGGCCGCAACAACAGTTCTTCTTACACACACACACACATACCCACGTACACACCCACGTACACACCCACACCAACACACCCAAACCCACACCCACACCCACACCCACACACACACACACACACACACACACACAGACACACACACCAACATACACACACCCGCACACCTGAGGGGGAGGTATGCGTCCTTCATACAGTAGACAGCAAGGCGACGGCGCGTCTCGTCATTGCCATTCTGCAGATCCGTGATAATCGAGTGGTGCACGTCCTCCTTCTGCTCGCTGAGAAAGTGGGCGGAGACGCTGTTCAGCGTGTACGACCGCAGCTTGTAGTCGCGCTGAAGAATCTGCAAAACGTCGAGCGGGACACGCCCCTCCATGGACGTCACTTTGCTCTCGCGCGTGCCGTACGCTTTGGACGAAAACTTTGTTTCGGAGAGCTTCGACTGCACATTACGCAACCGGCCTAGGGAACATCGAGTGCGGTGGGTATGTGGGTGTGGGTGTGTCAGAGGTGCGGGCAGAAGGGAGGGGCAAGAGAGCATACGTGTGTTTTGAGTGTGTGTTTGCAGGCGCAAATGTAACGAAGCAAGAGACAGCATGGTGCATGTCACAACATGAGAGAGACAACACGAGCACCGCACGAATAGGTACCCAGATAGGGGAATTTCCTCGCCCCGAGGTGCTTCGCACGGTTCATCAGAAAGGGCAGGTCAAAGTTGGTGATGTTGTATCCTGCAAATGGCAGTCATGGCGATGGTTGCGGTGGTGGCAGATGGGGTTGAAAGAGAGTGTGTGGGCGCGCGCGTTTGTGTGTGTGTGTGTGTGTGTGTGTGTGTGTGTGTGTGTGTGTGTGTGTGTGTGTGTGTGTGTATGTATGTGCGGGGTGTTGGAGAACGCAAAGAACACTCGCAATCATCAATGAATCAATTGCCAATGCAGTGCACATCACCATGCATGAGACGGCGCCCCACCTGTGACAATGTCCGGATCGCACTCGCGGACAAAAGCGGACCAGGATTCCAGCAGCTCAATCTCCGTCTTGCAAGCAATCACCTGATACGTGACGTGTGTGTGTGTGTGTGCACGTGTGTGTGTGCACGTGTGTGTGTGTGTGTGGACGTAAGAAGAATAAAGCCCAGAGCCAGAGCCAGAGCCAGAGCCAGAGCCAGAGCAAGGCGAGAGCACGAGCGCTGCTGCACCAAAAGCACAGTGCATCCCGCCCTCTCACCTTTGAGCCGACAATGGGGGCACAAGTGCCGAGCGTGAATACGTTCCGCACAAACGGCTTCGATTCGCCTTCAACTTGCACCTGACAGAGCACAACAAACAGGTCGATGGTGGTGGTGGTGGATGGGAGGGGGGCGGAGTTCAGGTGAATTGAATGATAGGGAGGACAGCGGTGGGGAGGCAAGTGGAGAGATGCAAAACATTGCAACATTCAACACAGACAGACAGACAAGACAGACAGACAGACAGACAGACAGACAGACAGACAGACAGACAGACAGACACACGCACACAAGTTGAACACAACACATTCATGCACCATGTTTGCAATCTGGATGACGGGGTCCTTGTCTGGCTCGGGGAACACGCCCTTGCGGCCCGCGCACTCAATGTCAAACGACAAAATCCGAAGCGGCGCAATCTGCGCAGAGGCGGGAGAGAGAATGGAGGGTGTGTGTGTGTTTGTAAGTGTGTGTGTTGCATGCGTGACGTGTGGTTGTACGTGTGTTTGTACGTGTACGTGGGTGGGAATGTGATGAGAACAGTGCAGTAAGAGCGGTAAGTCCACACACATCAATCACAATTGCCATTACAATCATCTTTGTTGTCGTTGCTCAATGTCATCCCCATCCCCACCAGCACCATCACCACCACCATCACCATCACCATCACCATCATCATCATCATCATCATCATCATCGCACCTGCTGCCACTCGTCCTCCGCCGGGTGCGAAATGAACGCATCAAACGCGACATCAAGCTCATACTGCAGCGCACACAAACGGGCGAACACATGTGTATAAGTGCGGAGTGGGTGTTGGTTCAGTTTGTGTGGGCCAAAATGTGTGTGGTTGGATGCAAGTGCAAACAATGCTTGGGTGAGCGACAGGAACGTGGAAGGCGACGCGGTGATAAAGCACACACATACGCACAGACACACATACACACATACGCACAAATACACACACACACACACAGACATACGCACCTGCGCAAGTGAGACTGGCTTTGGCGTGGAGGAGAAGGAGCGGAATTTGTATTTGCCGGCAGGAACTTCCACCCAGTTGCACCCAACCTGGATTGCGTCATGTATGCGATTTGTGGGTTGTTCGGTGAACATTTGTGTGTGTGTGTGTGTGTTTGTGTTTGCGTGTGTGTGTGTGTGTTTGCGTGTGTGTGTGTTTGCACATGTGTGTGTTTGTGCAAATTGTAGTTTGACATGCGCTTAAATCGCTGTGCGCATGTACACACAAAGTATCCACACCACCATGCACGTGTGCGCTCGTACCAGCTGCGTCTCCACCATGAAGCGAAGGTTGAGTTCAAGATTGCTCTCGTACACCTCATACGACTGATGAAGCAATGGTGGCGATGGTGGCGATGGTGGGTCATGTGAGCGACGTGGTATCAGGGATCAGAGACCGGTGAGCAGCACACACGGACAGCGAAAGGGACATCAGCAGCATCAGCAGGAGCGACCGCAGCCGTACTTCCACCACACACACACACACACACACACACACACACACACACACCACAGACACACACACACACACACATGAGACAAGGGCAGTGACGCACTAGGGTGCCGAGCTTTGAGAGGGTGATGGTGCCTTGCTCAAGAGCGCGGCGGGCAGGGTTGATGAACTTGTGCTGCACAACTGATGATGGCGATGGTGGGGGGGGGGGGTGCACGTGTGGAATGTGAGCATGAATGAGGTGAGCGAGAAGGAATATCAGAGCCCTTGACACAAAGGCACGGGTGGAGATGCGTGGCAAAAAGAGAAATGAAAGCAATCATGTGGCAAGTTGCAAAGGTTGACGTGGACACAAAGCAGCTGTCGACAAGCGAGTAACCGCCTTACGATAAATCTTGAGGAAGGGCCGTTTGCCCGTTGCCTGCAAGCATTTGCACACACACGGTACGAATGTTGACCTGCCATGAGTACCCAGCCACAATAGCAACAGCATAGCATGCGCACGAAGACGAAGCAAACACACGCACGCACGCACGCACACACTCACACACGCACACACACACAGTCTGCACACATTTCTGTGCACACGTACGTGGAAGCCGTAGATGCTCTCCTTGCTGACAATTTCCACCATCATCACGACCTCAGGCACGTCCTGTCAATGGGTATGAGTGTGAGTGAATGACAGTGTACATGTGCACATGTGTGTGTAATGTGTGTGCATGAGTGTATGTGTATGAGCATGGGTGTTGCTAGTGGGGCTTCGACAGGAAGCAACAATAGCGAAATCATAGCAGCAGCACCAGCAGCAACAACAGCAACAACAGCAGCAGCAGCAGCAGCAACAACAGCAGCAACAACAGCACGGCCGCGAACCTTTGCGCTGGACGTGGTTTCCTTGATCTGCTTGTCGAGTGCCATCTTGAACTCGCCAAGCTGCCAGCCACCACACGTGTGCACACACAATCGAATCAGATGACGTAAAAAGAAACGCAGACAGGAGGAGAGGGAGAGAAATTGCGAGAGATGTATGCAAGAGAGCAGGAGAGAGCAGGAGAGGGAGAGATGCGAGAGGAACAACGCCAAAGCTCATCACACACACATGTGCACATGCACACCATGGACGGGGTGAAGTTGGCAGGCGCTGGTGTGTAGATGAAGGGGCAGAACCCGTGCACGTGCATCCTGTTGCACGGTGGAGAACGAAGCGAGGCAATATCAAGGAAGGACAAGAAGTGAGGTCTCAAACACACACACACACACATACACACACAAACACGCAAACATACAAACACACAAAAAACACACACAGACACACAATGTAGTTTTTCAACGCACAGAACGCTGTTGCCGCCCTTGGTGACGCCAAAGAGCCGGAAAATCTGCACGTTCCCGCGCTGCGGACCGGGCATGCCGGGCAGCGGCACGTCCAGGTACGAGTCGAGATCCAGCTGCTGGAACACAAACGCCTCTTTGCTGTCGAGGAGAAATCATGTCGCATCAAAGGAACGTGGTGTATGAGGGCTTGTGACTGAGCTACAAGCTAATTCCTTGTCAACAGGCAGGCAGGTTGTTTGACACTGACACTGACACAGTCACTCACACACACACTCACTCATTCGCACACACTCACACGCACACACACACACACACGCACACACGCGCGCGCACACTAACACACGCACACACACACACACACACTCACACACACATCCACTCACACTCACCTGGAATCCATGGGTTTGGCAGGTGGGCGCGCCACGTCAGAGATGCGCTCGCCGTTTGTGCCCATGTCGCCCAGCTCCTGTGAGCGTAAACCGAGCCCATGCAAACAAATCAGCGTTGACACACAGCTTGCCAATGATGCGTGTGTGTGTGTGTGTGTGTTCGTGTGCGAGATTGAAGGGCAGTCGCCATCGTGTTGGCACTTGAGTGTGGATATGGTCTCGCAGCAGCAATGGCAGGCTTACATCGACAAACGCCGAGTCCTGGCTTTCAGGGTTGCTGTTCTTGCCACCAGCCTTCCATTTCTTCGACCCAGACGCAGAGCGCTCCACACGACGCTTGGCGCCGTTGTCGCCATCGCTCAGTGATCTTGGCACGGTGGGCATCGCGGCGGTTCCTTTCGCTGGCTGCTGCTGCTGCTGATTATCCTGCTGCTGTTGATGATGCTGCTTGGAATCATCAACTGTCGACCACCACACGCAAAAGAAACGCACAGCAACGACAGTGAGCGCAGTTGACAGAGCAATGACAAACACGAGCACAATCATCTTGCTCCAGCAGCGCCACCACAACAAGTGAACAACAACAACAACAACAACAACAACAACAACAACAACAACAACAACAACAACAACAACAACAACAACAACAACAACAACAACAACAACAACAACAACAACAACAACAACAACAACAACAACAACAACAACAACAACAACAACAACAACAACAACAACAACAACAACAACAACAACAGCCATGTCACCCTCACCACTACACCACCATGCATGCATCACCGTATCCGTGCACGGACGTGTTTGCTGTTGTTGTTTTCGCGCGTCTTTGCTCTTTGGCGCGAACGAAAAGTCGTGCATGACATTCACCAATCGCCAACAACCACGATTTCTTCAGCGGAGCGGTGAGTCAGCAAAGCACAGCAAGCAGTGGTGGGAGCGCTGTGAGTGAGCGAGAGCGAGTGGAAGCTATGGTGAGCTGCGCTTCGGGTGGCTTCCTCCTTCATGTGTTTGTGTGTTTGTGTGTTTGTGTGTTGGTGTGTGTGTGTGTGTTGCATTCTGTTCATTTTGCTCATGTGTTTTGCGCGTGTGTTCCGCTATTGTGACACGCAGAAGAAGACGAACGAGAAGCAACGCCAAACAACACCATCTAGCAAGCGAGCCAAGGCGAAGAACAGCCAACCGACGATGGACAAGATCGCTTCCCGCTTTGCCCGTGCCAAGCAGGTGCTGTTCTATGGTTGTGGTTGCGGATGTGTGTAGGTGTGTGTTGGTGTGCGTCGGTGTGCGTTGGTGTGCGAATCTAGCGACCTGCTCATGCACGCTTGGCACTCGCACACGCTTGGCACTCATACACGCTTAGCACTCACACACTTGTCACTCATGCACGCTTGTCACTCACGTACGTTTGTCACTCATGCATGCACGCTTGGTACGTCGGGTGTTGCACACATGCGTGCAGTACACGGGCGAGAAGTTTGGCCGGGCCGAGAAGACGGAGTACGATGAGGATTTCACGGCCCTCGCCAACAAGACAGACGCCATGAAGACGTGAGTGCCTCGTATGTGCGGTCTGTGCGTTGCTGCTCGCTGAGAATGTGTGCAGGTGACTCTGTGTGCGTACATGTGTGTGTGTGCTTGCACATGAATGGCTGCGTTGTCTCGTGTGCGCAGCTTACACCGCCTCACCCTTCTCCCTGACCCTCTGTCATCATGTGTTTTGACCTGTAACAGGCAAACGGAGAAGATGCTGAAGGCGACGTCTGCATACCTCCAACCAAACCCAAGTGAGCAACTTTGACTCAGCCTTACTGTGCCGTTGCTCTTTCTCGTCACACTTGCGCTACCACACACACACACACACACACACACACGTGTACATGCATGTGTACATGCACATGTGCATACACCCATTGCACACACACACACACACACACACACACACACACACACACATTCACGCGTGGGCAGGCCGACGGTTTGAGGCGAGCGTGTATGCGCGACTGAAGCGGCCGTCACGTGCGCACATCAACGAGCTGGAAGCACTCGGCAACAGTTTCCTCGAGGCGGCCGATGCCGTGGGCACCGACACCCAATACGGTGCGCATATGTGGACAAGTGAACGGGAGGAGGGAGTGGTGTGTATGTGTGTGTGTATGTGTGTGTGTGTGAGTGTGTGTATGTGTGTGTGTGAGTGAGTGAGTGAGTGTGTGTGTGTGTGTGTGTGTGTGTGTGTGCGTGTGTGTGTGTGTGTGTTTGCGTGTGTGTGTGTGTGTGTGATGTGGAAGGAGGGGGCGTGGAGTCGAGTGATGGTTTGGAAGGTGGCATGGTCACCTCTCACACCACTCTGCAAACACTCTCACAAGCGACACACACTCACACACCACAACACAACACAGGTGCGGCGCTGCAGCGTGCAGGCGAGGCGGAGGTTTCCGTGGGCGCCCGGTTCACGGAGTTGACACGAGATGTGCAGTCGCAATTTGTTGAGCCGCTCAAGCAGTTTGTCCAGTCAGACCTCAAGCGTGCAGCGGTGCGTGGACACAGAGAGAAGAGGAAGGGGAAAGGCACAACACGCATGTACGTGGTGTGCGTGTGTGCATGTGTATGTGCGTGTGTGCGTGTGTGGATAATTGCGAGGTTAATTGTTCCTTGTTTCCATTCCACACTACGCTCGGTTTTGCACCCATCCCCACACCACCACCATCACCACCACCACCACCACCACCACCAATGTCAGGCCGAGCGCCGGGCGCTGAATTCGCTGCGTCTTGATCTCGATGCCGCCAAGTCGCGTGTCAAGAAGGCGTCTCCAGAGAAACAGCAGCAGGTGCTGTGTGTGTGTGTGTGTTTGAATGTGTCTGTGTGTGCGCGTTTGTGTCTGTGTGTGTATGCTTGTGTGTAACGTTGTGTTTGCACACGGTGCACAGCGACTGAGCAACTCCCCGAAGCAACCACACTCACGCCATCATCCTCCGTTCATCGTCACCGCCACCACCACCATCATCATCATTACCATCGTCATCAGGCGGAGGCTGAGCTGATGACGAAGCAGACCGTCTTTGACGACAAATACGAAAGCGTCAAACTCATCCTCGAAAACACCGACAAGAAAAACGTGCGGTGGTTTTGTGTGTGTGTGTGCGTGCGTGTGCGTGTGTGCGTGTGTGCGTGCGTACGTGCGTACGTGCGTTTCTTGAATCATGAGCTTCCGTGTTGCATTGCGCACTGCCTCACTCTTCTTGTGCAGGCTCACCATTTACTCCACACCACACACACACACACACATATACACATATCACCACGTGGGCTACGTTGCGTCAGGAGGAGCACGCGAGCCGGCTGCTGTCGCTGATCAAATCGCAGCAGCGCTACTTTGAGGAGGCCGCCAAAGAGCTGGCGGACCTCGCATCCGCTTTCGAGCAGTGAGTTGCACGCGCGTGGTGACAATGATAGTGCTAGTGGTGGTGGTGGTGATAGTGGTGGTAGTGGTGGTGCGTCGTAGTGGTGGTGATGGTAGTCGTCGTAGTGGTGGTGCGTTGTCGCGAACATTGGAGCATTTGCAGGCTGGAACAAGTGCAATTTCGAGATACGCCTCATCACTGTTGTGCATCTCACTCACGCGTGCACGTGTGTGAATGCGAAACACAGGGACATGGGCATTGCACAGGCAACGCCACCAAGCACGTAAGATGAACGGTCTTTGGCGTGGAATGTGATCGTGCACATGAGTGCATGTACATGTGTGCGTGTACAAGTGTGTGTACATGTGTGCGTGTGTGAACCCATGGACACCCTCACTTCATGCACGCGCGTGCAAATCCATGTGCATGTGCATGTGCATGTGCATGTGCGAACAATGAACGTGTGTGTGTGTGTGCATGCACATGTGCACAGGAGCGCTGATCCAAACATGGCGCCACTGGACGACACGTCGCTCGACAGCGAACCGCCGGTGGGGGTACGGTGACGTGGCAGGGGGGGAAGGTGATGCTGATGATGCTGTTCTCCGTTTTCACACATACACACACATACACACGCACACGCACACATTCACACGCACATTCACGCACGTACATTCACGCACGCACGTACATTCACGCACGCACATTCACACATGCACGCACATACACGCACGTACATTCACGCACGCACATTCACACATGCACATTCACGCACGCACATACCCAGATGACTGCCAAAGCGCTGGCGAACCGAAATGCGGAGAGCGAGGAGGAGTTGACCATCACCGCAGATGAAGTGCTGCTCGTGTTTCCAAACGACGCCTCCGTCCCGGAGGACTGGATCATGGCCGAGCGCGGCGGCAAACGGGGACGTGTGCCCAAGGACTGCCTCGAACTCAACTAAACGCACCCACACGCCACGCCTGACGTTCTTCTTTCAACACGGCGGATAACACTCTGTGTGTGTGTGTGCGTGTGCGTGTGTGTGTGTGTGTGTTCCTGAATGCCTGTGAAGCCCGTGTGTGTGTTGATTGACATGGGTGCGTGTGTGTGTGTGTGTGATTATGTGCGTGCGTGCGTGCGTGCGTGCGTGTGCGTGTGTGTTCCTGAATGCCTGTGTTGAAGCTCGTGTGTGTGTTGATTGACATGGTTGCTTCTCAGGCGCCATGCGTTTCCTTTACTCGATGCTGTGGTTTCGTTATGAAATGAAGCAATTCACACAGCACATACTGCATTCAGAAGTGGCAATGCATGGTCACGCATACGAAGACTCACAACAGTGTTGGAGAGACATCAATTACACACACACGCACACAGCCCCTCACACAAGACAAAACACACAGGCGCTGTTGCGTCAGTAGAACGCGGCAACACCGAGCGCGGTGAAGATGAGCAGTGAGCCAATGGCAACCGTGTACTGCAGGAGAATGCCCCGTGACATGCGCTCAGCAGATGCGCGTGCACCCTCCCGCTGACACACCACCACAAGAAGATTCGCAGTTGGCGTGATGCTCTGAATGCACAGCACGAGTTGAACAAGTGCGGCGTTGGCGCCACTGCCAAACACGTGTGGCCCAAGCCAGATGATGAGTCCAAGCTTGGAGCCGGGTAAGACAAGCATGGACGTCACAACAAACAGCACCAGGTTGCGGGCACCCCAGCTCGCTGCGGATTGGTGGTCCTTCTCTTGCTTCTGTTCTGGTGTTGTTGTGGCGTTGCTCGTGGCTGGGACAAGCAGCTTCAGTGCGGTTGCTGATGGTGGAACAGTAGCAGAACTTGTCGCACGAGCGTCATCCTGGCCGTTGGCCCGTGCAAGGGCAAGAGAAAGGTGGTTCTCTTCGAGGACACGATCAACGTCGATCAGCAGCACGCCGTTGTCGTCATACGAAGCGGGAACCGTGTGCTGCTGCTGGTGAGACGATGGCTGGTCTGAACATTGACTTGGACCAGCGAGCACCGCGCCCACGCTGATGCTGTCACGTGAAGCCATCAGTTGCACACTGCTGTTCGTACTGGTGTCATCGGGACCAGCAACTTCAACATCCTCCAGCGACCTCTTGTCTGCGGGCCTAAACATTCGAAGCAGCTTTGCCGCGTGCTCCCTCAGGTCAAGGCTGGGGATGGACTTGCCGAGCGTCACAAACATGACTGTTGACATGACCCCGACTACAGCTGCGGCGTACGTCTTGGCTGCAGATGTCGAGAAGAGCAGAGGTGCCTTGCCGCCAAAGAACAAATCCTGAGTTGGGCAAGGCAGGGAGCAAACGGCAAACGCAAGGGCGAAGGATGGGTGGATACCGTCGTGAGATGTAATGTGTTCAGTGTGTTGCATACGCGTAGGACGATGGGTTGGTGGATCTCTCTGTGTGTGACTGACACAGTGACATGTCAGCAAAGCACAAGCACAAGCATGCAAACAGCGTGTGTCGTGATGGACGGGAAAAGTGTTCAATGATCAGATATACTTTCACGTTCAGATGTGTGTGTATGTGTGTGTGTGTGTAGGAGGTGCGTGTTCTAAACTACGAGTACCTGAAGCTCTGGCACAAGCCCAACAACGAGGCCTGACAACGATCCGATGAGCGGAGGATTGAAGAAGTTGTTGACAAGCTGCTTCAGTGATTGCCATATGGTGGACGAACCCTCGCCACCTTGGTTCGCTTCAAGCGCTTGAGTCTCAGGCTGCCGTCGTCAACAACAAGCAACAAGACAAGTTTCACTGCATCGTGAGTTTTCGCGCGTTTCAAGTCTGATCAAGAGGGCAATCGATTGCACCATAAATTGGCTCGTTGGAAGCAAGTGGGTTATGGTGCTGTGAGCGCGGGGTGTGTAGGCCTGTGCAAGCCGGCAGAGCTTCGTGGAAACCGAACTTAGCCCGCTGATGTCACCAGCATTTCCCACTTGGCACTTACACTCAGGTGCTTGATAGTTTCAAGGCCGACTGTCCAGAAGTACAGGTACCAGCCCACGACAGACACGAAGACAAAGGCGGCCGATCGCTCTGAACAGGAGTCCTCCCCAGCGAGCTGTGACTGCTGGCAGAGAACCTGGTAGAACAGACCATCAACAAGCACGCACAGGCGACACACATCCACGCAAGGAAGCAAGCCATCTGGTCAGCGCATGTGCAAGCAATCGGCTGATCAATGCACTTCACGCACACACTCCTTCACGTCATCCTGTCACAGTGACGCGCTTTCTTCCCGCCCAACTCATGGACAAGGCACGCAAACGCAGCAACAATGCCAGGAGAAGGAAGGAGGCACTTTCACAGCTTGCTATGTAGGCGATGTGACTCACTGACCTCGAGCATGACCAGGGGCACCGCAATCATGTTGGGGTGTGAGCAAGCGAGAATGAACTCTTGCCGGAACTGCTTTGGAACAAGAAACACGCGGCACACAAGCCAGGCCACCAACGTGCCCAGCAGACACTGAGCTGAGCATCGTTCAAACACATTGCAAGTAACAGAGTAACCGGTGGCGTGCGTGAGTGATCGCAATAGATACGCGGGAGTGTTGCGCTGTGGCGTGTGCTCACTACCACAACTACGTTTCACAAGACTGCTCGTGCGTCGCGTGCAGGTGTCGTGATGACCAACACGGAACAGGGCCGGCGGTGGTATTGGGGCCGGTTTCCCACACATTCCAAGCACCATGCATGACGCAGTACAATTCAATGTCGCATATCCACGTCACACAATGCACTGCATACCACATACCGCCACAATGAGCACATCACAAAAGCACATCGCAGGCCCCCCTTTCTTCTAACCTGGTGCGTAGAGCACCATCGGCCACACTTCTTTCATGGTATCAATGGACAGGCGGCTTCCAAGCCGGGTGAATGCCAAGCATGGGATATACACGGTCGTCGCCACTTTTGCAATCTGACGAATGGATGACTGTTGCAGCATGCCTACACCGAACAGAAAGCAAAGGCATCGTGACAAACTTGGGGCAAAACGAAACGCGCCAGGCGCGTGCTTCACAATCGGTCCCACAACCTGCTGAACGACTACCAGACATAGCCAAATTCGTTGCAGCGCGATGGCGGGAGACCAAACCACCGACCTGATAGACGAACATCGCCAGATGGGTGCTTTGGATAGTGTGCCACGAAGACGCCCACGAGACTGAGCATCAGCACAGAGCCCACGGTGGATGCTGCCACAGCCACGACATCGCCTGATATGTCGAGGCCGCCCATGTCGTCGGTGTGTTGGGTTGTGTTGTGAGTTTATTTGGTGTGGTGTGGTTGTTGTGTTGTGTTGTGTTAGTTGTGTTGTGTTGTGTTGCGTTGTGGTGTTTGTTCTGGTGTGTTTGTTCTGGTGCGTTGTCACGTGTTGTGTTGCACCTGCCCTGTGGTGTGGTGTGGGGGAATCAATGGTTATGTTGTGTTGTGCGGTTTACTCATCACGGGTGTGGTTATGTACTTGCCGATGACGTCATTACCGGCACGCCCACATACCTCCTCCTACCGACTTCATGAAGTTGAACTACTTTCACAAAGCATCAAACGCCCACCAAGCGCCAAGCAGCAAGCGCCAAGCACCTAGCACCTAGCACCATCATTTGACCAAGACGGGTGTGGTTATGTACTTGCCGATGACGTCATTACCGGCACGCCCACATACCTCCTCACAAAGCATCAAACGCCCACCAAGCGCCAAGCGCCAAGCACCAAGCGCCAAGCGCCAAGCACCTAGCACCTAGCACCATCATTTGACCAAGCACCACTTCACCAAGCACCAAAAGCACCAAACACGAAGCACCATGGCCAGCCAAGACGACGTGCAGCCCGTGTTCCTGATTGGATGCCAGCGGAGCGGTTCCAACCTCCTTCAGCTTCTGCTGTCTTTGCACGATAAGGTCGCAGCACCCCATCCTCCCAAGTACCTCGACGAGGTTCTCCCGCGCGTTGTTGACGAGTCTCGCCTCCAAGATGACGCCACCTTTGAGGCATTTGTCTCACTCTCCCGCAACATCGTGCGCGCCAATCCTGTGCCCTGGGAGAGCATGGATGGGGTGAGCACGCAGGAGGTTCTCGAGGCATGCGCTGAACGCAGCGTGATGGGTGTCTTCGATGCCCTCATGAACACCAACGCCATTCAAGGCGGCTGCACCAAGTGGATCTGCAAGGCCATGAACTACTCCAAGCACGCCGACAAGCTTGTCGACTACTACGGAAGCCGTGTCAAGTTCATCTACCTCTACCGCGACCCTCGTGAGGTGGCCCTGTCCTTCACCAAGGCTATCGATGGTGAGAAGCACGTGTACGCCATCGCCAAGAAATGGGCCAAGCTGCAGGACCACGTGCAACACGTGCTGCAGACCTACCCCAAACAAGTCATCAAGGTTTCGTACGAGGAGCTGACAGCAGACCCAGACTCAACGCTGCAGCGCCTCTGCACCTTCCTCGGCTTCAAGTTCAACCCAACCTACCGCCAGGACTTTGCGCAGAGCGAGGAGGGGCGCAAGCGGGCCGCAGCGTCCGAGATGTGGCGCAACCTGGCACAGGGTGAAATCTTGGCAACGAACACCGAGAAGTACAAGAAGCAGCTCACGGAGGACCAGATCAAGATTGTGGAGCGAGTGACCAAGGAGCACCTGCTCGGCCTCGGCTATTCCTTGATGTTTCCAGCCAGCGTGGATACGCCCTTCTCCACCGAGGAAGTCGGCGCGTACGAGGAGGAGAATGCCGCACTGAAGGAGTCGGTCCTGGCCAAGAGCGACCCAGAAGACGTGCGTCGTCGCCAAGCTCTCAAGAGCCTCTACGAGAGCATCCCGGCCACCCTTGGCATGCAGTGATCTCCTGTTTTGGGGTTGTCTGTCTTTCTACATGTATGTGTGTGTGTGTGTGTGTATGCGCGCGTGCACCTTGAGTGGGCCATGCAAGCATGCACGGATCACGAATCCCTGCGACTTGCATTAATGTCGAAAAACTGTCGAGTAAATTCTAGATTTGTTGCATTCCACATGAAGTCAGTCAGGTCTTATTACAAATTGTGTATTCGATCACCGCGTGACCAGGAAGCATGCGAGCGTGGCCATGGGTACCCAGACACCAAACACGAGCGGGTGGAGCCACACGCAAACAGCATGCAACGCCCGCGCATGTGCGAATATCATCCCCACCTCCACGGGTGACCACGCAGTAAGCGCCGCGATCACACTCACCGGGTGCACAGAACACACCACAAACCGCGCTGCCCACAACCGCATCCTGGCCTTACAGTTCCCCCATGCCCACCACCCACGCCTCTCACTGCTGGCGCTGCTGGCGCTGCTGGCGATGGCACTGTGTCTGTCATCACGCCAATGGCAACGGTTGCTGCTCTCGGTCTGACTGCGCATTGTGCACGACAGCGATGCCAGCATGAGAGGCCAGCAGCCGAGCGACAAGATGGCGATGAAGATGCCAAGGTTCAAAACCATCACCGTTGCACACAGCATCCCGCCAACCAGCAGCAGCACAACTGGCAACGCAGCCCACACCTCCTCCTCCTCCTCATCGCTTCGAGCCGTGGCAGGGGCAGGGGCAGGCTCACCACTGGGACCAGTGACGGTTGTGTTCTCCTTGTCACCAACGTGCCCTCCAAGCTCATCTCCACCATCTCCAGCATCATCTGCTTCACCTTCACAATGATCATCATCTCCACCACCGCCTCTGTCGTCATCGCCGTCACCAGCGACATCCAGCAGCACGTTGGCCGTGGCTCTGGCTGCCGCAACGCCAGCAAGACACGCGAGGGTGCATGCGATTGCATACACAACGGGTACCAGCGCAGCTGTCGATGTGTCAGCGGGGAGCGGCGCCGTGGTGCGCGCAACAAACGCCGACACTGCCTGATCTACTGCTGGCGGTGATGATGGCGATGATGGCGATGATGGTGGTGACGATGATGAGACCGGAGCGGGGTTGCTGCCGACGTGGAAGGTGATTCCCATATTGACGAGTGCGCGGGCGGTTGCGAGCACGACGTCATCAAACGACAGCAACGGAGACGCAGCCGACACTGATGACGCCGACTGCGTTGCGTCTGCATTCGCTGTGTTGAGCGTGGGCGAGTCTGCTCCAAACAGCGACGTGTGTGCATCTGTCGGCGCGCGCTGCAGCAGCTGCTGCTGCTGCTGCTGCTGCTGCTGCTGAAGCACGAGTGCCAGCGGCAGTGCGAATCCTGCAACGGACAACAGGACCGCCTGTCCAATTGCCACTGTCCGTGACCTGATCGACCAAGGCAGATGGTTGAGACGCAGCCCAGCAACGCAGGTGCCCGGAGTATCATCAGTAGCAGCGGTAGCTGCCTGTGCAGGGGTATTGCTGTGAAGTACAGATGCTGGCGCAGCACCCATATCCCCCTCCTCATCATCGTTCAGCGACGATGATGAAAGGGAAGATGAAGATGATGATGACGATGATGATGATGACAGCGACGACGACGATGATGATGACCACGACGCAAGCGTTCCTTTCTCATCCAAACCCTCACTGTCTCTTTCCTCCGCTACCACTTCCTCCTCACTGCTGCCATCATCATCACCACCGCCAACATCAACATCATCACGAGCAGCATGAGCATCTTGTGCTTGCTCTCCTTCTCTTCGGGCGCGGTTCCTCCGCACCGCAACTGCGGATGTGTCCCGCGTTTCGCTGCCATCATCACCACCACTAGCATCACCATCACCACCACGATCCACACTCGCTCTGCCATCACCATTATCGTCAAAATCATCATCAAGAACATCATCAACATCAGCACGATCGTTGTCGTTGTTGCCCTTCACTGTCAAGTCACCACCGAGCTTCAGCCACGCCACCATCACCCGCACCACCACTGCCACCAACGCAGCCATCCAGCCGGGAAGGTACCGGCCTATGGACACAAACCGCTGACGCGCGAGCAGAAAGTAGTAGGTGAAGGACAGGTTAAACCGCTGGCCCATGTTGTTCATGGAGCGCAAGGCGCCCTCCAGCAGGCCCAGGTACTGCTGCAGGTGGTACCGCCCCTTTCTCGATTGGGAATGCTCGGAAGGCGAGCGCATTGGTACAGTGCGGACCGTGAAAATTGGGATGTTCTCGTTCAGCAGCGCGGCATGGTATCCACTGGGCAGACACGTGGCCTGTGCGATCAAGGAATGGAGGCCGGGGGAGGGGGTTCAGAATGCGTGTGCGTGTTTTGTGTTTGCATGTGTGTGTGTGTGTGTGTTTGCATGTGTGTGTGTGTGTGTGTGTGTGTGTGTGTGTGTGTGTGTGTGGTCACCTGCTGCAAGAGCGATTTGCCGAGGACATCCAGCTGTGTTTCAAATACGGATGTCGAACGCGCAGATGTCTGCACCTGCTGGGTCGCATGTGCGTGCATAAAGGAATACACGTGAGATTGGATGTGTGAGCAAGACCATGGGTACAATGACGAAGCATATATGCATAGTTGAATTGGCACACGTGGCGGCACATTCTCGTATTCGCTCACACGTCCAAACAGACAGACAGACAGACAGACAGACAGACAGACAGACACACACACACAGACACACACACACACACACACACAGACACACAGACACACACACACACACACACACACACACACACACACACACACCCAACCTGATGCCCGACTGTGGTTGGCAGGCGGGACGCCATGAGGACGAGGACCAAGTCCATGTTGGGCATCTGACCATTGAATCCCATCAGGTCCAGATGGATGGCATCAAAGGTGGGCTGTGATGCAGCCACTGTCAGCCCGGACTCAAGCGCCGCTGGAACAGGGACGGGCAGCTTGCCTGTCACACATCCAAGTCACACAGATACAGCAAATAGTGTATCAGGATCAGCTTGTTGAAGCATTGAAGGGAAGAACAGTGGCGGTGACAATTTACACACACACACACACACACACACACACACACACACACACACACACACACACACACACACGACACACATATGCACACACACACACACGACACACACATGCATACGCCAAACACACACACACACACGCACGCACACGCACGCACGCACACGCACGCACGCACACATACACAAACCATTCAAGTGAGCCTGCGTCCAAGCGAGCGCCCCTGCGTGTCCCTGCGACGTGAACAACAGCACAACATCCTTGGCCCAGAAGGATTGGCCTAGCAAGGCGAAGTACCGGAACACAATCAATGATCAAAGCAAGTTGTCGTTTAGGGTGTTGACCAGCCAGTAGTGGCACACAGCCTCACAGGAGTATGACAGCACAGTGAAAGAAGTACGGTGGGATCTACCTGCGATGTGCTGGGCGAGAATTACGGCACTGGCAACGCCGTTGGCGTTGCCTGGCTCCAGAGGCGCGTGCAACACCATGCCCTCGGTGCCGTCACCCCGCGAAGACCGCACGATCGAGTACACGTTGGAACTATCTGACGTGAAGTTGTGCATGACAGGGCGCAGCCCCCGCTGCTGCAGCTCGTCCGCAATGGCATGTGTGTCGAGACCTGTGTGTGCAAGGGCATCCGCCAGCCCCATTGCTGCCAGTGCCATCTCCCGAGTAACAGCTTCGTAGTGTGGGAAGGAAGAGCGTGTGAAGCATGAAACGGGGAACGTGTGAGGTGTGAGGCGTGAGCTGGTTCAAGATACACAAGGTGCATGAGGTGCACAAGGCGCATCAAAAGGCGCGAGGTGCAAAATGTCATACAGCACACACACACAGACACAGACACACAGACAGACAGACACACACACACACAGACACAGACATACAGACAGACACACACACACAGACACAGACACACAGACACACAGACACAGACACACAGACACAGACACACAGACACAGACACACAGACACAGACACACAGACACAGACACACACACACACACACACACACACACACACACACACACACTTACTCGGGCCAGCGGCGCCCGTGATGAGCGCATTCTCTTGTTGGTGCACGGGCTCGTTCACATCGTCCAAGCACATGAGACCCAACGAGGCAATGCCAACGCAAGTCAGAAGCACCAGCACTGGCACCTCAAACCTGCTCACGGCAGCCACCAGCCGCCGCTGTCTTGCTTCCTCCGTCAGCAAACCCATCCTCAGCGACTGAATTCAGGCACAAAGGGGGAAAACTCGCTGAAATCTTACACTGCTCCCAGCGCTCAGAGATGGGGAAAGCAATTGCGGCAAAACAAGGGGCAGCGGTGTGCATGGGCGAATGGGTGTGAGAGCAGGCGCCTCATAGATAGAAAGAAAAGTGAATCAATAGATAGATAGAAACCAAGTGCCTCGGTGCGAGGCTCATGTGTAGTGCTGCGACTGTCGCTTAGACAGTGTGTGTGTGTGTGTGTGTGTGTGTGTGTATGTGCATATGTGTGTGTGTGTGTGTGTGTGTGTGTGCTGACGCACTCGCGCACCTCTGCTGTTGCGAGTGCCATGTCGATGTTGTTCTTGTACAGTTGCATCGACGCAAGCAAGACAGTAGAACAGCGGTGCATATATCCCAACCCCCCCCCCCTCAACCTCGCCCCGTCTGCAGCTCTCACTCGCCGACTCTGTCACTCTTCAGCTGTGTTGACAACACACTAACACAGAGCAAATAATGAAACATAGACCAGCCAAAGCAAAGAAAACATGGTCTCTCTCAACAGCAGGGGTAACGAACAGATCAGGCTGAACACAAGCAAAGGAAAGTCATCAGGAAAGTGTAACGAGTGTAGTGTGCTTGAAACCATCAAGTGACCAAGCTAACATGCGCTCAGGGCGCTGCCGTTGTCGTTGATGCCGTTGAAGGTGCGGGTGTGGTGAACTCCATGAAGGCTCCAGACCCACTACCACTCAGGTCGGCAGTCGAAGTTGTTGTTGTTGTTGTTGTTGTTGTTGTTGTTGTTGTTGTCGTCGTCGTCGTCATGGGCATGGTGAGCGAGCCACTTCCACCAGCGTCTGAGGACGTTGGAGCTGAAGCAGTGGTTGACGTAGACATTGTTGGTGAGAGAGTCAAAGAACCACTACCACTGCCAGGGGCTGTGGTGAGTGTGGCTGTGGTTGGCATGGTGCTCGTGCTTGTGACAACGACAGTCGTCGTCGTTGCTGTCATTGTTGTTGTTGTTGTTGTTGTTGTTGTTGTTGTTGTTGTTGTTGTTGTTGTTGTTGTTGTTGTTGTTGTTGTGATGACAAAGGAACTAGTTGTGGTGGTGGTGTCCACTGCCAAAGAGGTAGTGGTAGTGGTCGTGGTAGTAGCAGTAGCAGTTGTAGTAGAAGTTGTTGTAGAAGAGGAGGATGACGAGGATGTGGAGGATGACGAAGAAGACGACGTCGATGATGATGACAATGTAGTAGTAGTTGTAGTTGTAGTAGTTGTTGAAGAGGAGGACGTTGAGGATGACGAAGAAGACGAAGTTGATGACATCGTTGTAGTTGTCGTGGTTGTAGGTGTAGTTGTAGTTGTAGTCGTAGTGGTAGTTGTTGCTGTTGTAGTGGTAGTCGTAATTGTGGTTGTAGAAGTTGTTGTTGGTAGCGATATTGTCACCGTGCCACTGCCGACCTCCGTGGTCGACGTTGTTGTCGTGTCAACCTCTGTCATGGTGGTAGTAATGGTTGTGTCAGGAACAGAAGTGGTAGATGTCGTCGTCACTTCGAACATCTTCGTCGTCGTCGCTGTTGTCGTCGTTGTAGTTGTTGTCGTCGTTGTAGTTGTTGTAGTAGTAGTAGTAGTAGTAGTAGTAGTAGTAGTAGTAGTAGTAGTAGTAGTAGTAGTCGTAGTAGTAGTAGTAGTAGTAGTAGTAGTAGTAGTAGTTGTTGTTGTTGTTGTTGTTGTTGTTGTTGTTGTTGTTGTTGTTGTAGTTGTTGTAGTAGTAGTAGTAGTAGTAGTTGTAGTAGTAGTAGTTGTAGTTGTTGTTGTTGAAGAGGAGGAGGAGGATGACGAGGACGTGGAGGATGACGAAGAAGACGACGTCGATGATGATGACAAGGTTGTTGTTGTTGTTGTTGTTGTTGTTGTTGTTGTTGTAGTTGTTGTTGTTGTTGTAGATGTTGTTGTTGTAGATGTTGTTGTTGTTGTTGTTGTTGTAGATGTTGTTGTTGTAGATGTTGTTGTTGTTGTTGTTGTTGTTGTAGATGTTGTTGTTGTTGTTGTAGATGTTGTTGTTGTTGTTGTAGATGTTGTTGTTGTTGTTGTTGTTGTTGTTGTTGTTGTTGTAGATGTTGTTGTTGTTGTTGTTGTTGTTGTTGTTGTTGTTGTTGCAGAGGAAGAAGAAGAAGACGACGTCGATGACGATGACAACGTTGTTGTAGTGGTTGTGGTCGTCGTAAACTCAACCTTCTCACTCGTTGTTGTTGTTGTTGTCGTCGTCGTCGTGATGACATCACCCTCATGCATACACTCGCGACCAATTTCGCCGGTGCCCACGGGTACAACGCCGCGAACGTGATCACAATCGTCCAGACAACCGCCAGCGTGCAAGTACTTGCTTGACCCGCACAGCGTGCACTCCCCTGCATCACCCGATGGGAGCAGGTCGCACGATACGCAGAACGCCGTGCCGCAATCGCACGGCTCGCCGCTGTCAAGGGCAACACCGTTGATGCACATGGATAGATCCAGCATCATGGTGGACGTTGTTGTCGGCATTGCCGTGGTGGCCGTTGTCGTCGTCGCCGTGGCGGCGGTCGTCGTCGTTGTCGTGGTGGTGGTGGATTGAGTGTCCATTGTCTCATTGACGCAGCGGCTGCCAAAGAAGACGGCGTTCGATTCCACATAACCATCCTTGAACGTGCAGTTCGTGTGGCAGCGGCCATCCAGCAGGAACCGGAAGTTGGAGCAAAATGTGCACGTCGCTGCATCCGCCATCACATCCACATCGCAGGCGAAGCAGTCGTTCAGGTTGCATTCACAGGCCTCCCCTGTGACGTCGTCTTCCCCACCAACACACGACACAACAGGCACCGTTGTTGTTGTTGTTGTTGTTGTTGTTGTTGTTGTTGTTGTTGTTGTTGTTGTTGTTGTTGTTGTTGTTGTTGTTGTTGTTGTTGTTGTAGATGTTGTTGTAGTCGTAGTACTCGTGGTTGTCGTCGTAGTACTCGTCGTGGTACTCGTCGTGGTACTCGTTGTTGTTGTTGTTGTTGTTGTTGTTGTAGTAGATGTTGTAGATGTTGTTGTTGTTGTTGTTGTTGTAGATGTTGTTGTAGATGTTGTTGTTGTTGTTGTTGTTGTTGTTGTTGTTGTTGTTGTTGTTGTTGTTGTTGTACTCCTTGTTGCTGTTGTTGTTGTACTCCTTGTTG
>NW_004754920.1:351550-371550 GCF_000188695.1 Salpingoeca rosetta | reverse complement strand
TTGTCGTTGTTGTTGTTGTTGTTGTTGTTGTTGTTGTTGTTGTTGTTGTTGTTGTCGTCGTTGTTGTTGTTGTTGTTGTTGTTGTTGTTGTTGTTGTTGTTGTTGTCGTTGTTGTGCTGGTGGGGAAGCATTCAGGAACCACATCGTCACAGCAGTCTCGCAAGCCTGTCGTGCGGGCAAATGCCAAGGGGCGGAATGGTGAGCTCGCACATACACTCGTATGACATGAAGCCCCAACGCCCGTGCATCGACACGCGTAGAACACACACACACACACACACACACACACACACACACACACGCAAACACACACACACGCAAACACGCAAACACACACACACCCACACGCAAACACGCACACACACACACACGCAAACACGCAAACACATTCCAAGCACGGATACAGATGCACATGCTTCCCCTTTCTCCCACACAATCCCATTCGCGGGCAAATGCATGTCACAAACGTACGGAAGCAGTGAATGTCACAGAAGCAGGCGGCATTGATGGCTGTGTCTGTCTCACAGCGGCCAGCACACGACTGCAACAGAGACGTGGTCGTCGTTGTTGAAGCTGTTGTTGTCGTCGTCGTTGTGGTCGTCGTCGTCGTGGATGTGGTCGTCGTGGATGTGGTGGCCGTGGTTGTTGTCGATGTGGTTGTCGAGGTTGTCGTGGTTGTAGTAGTGGTTGTAGTTGTGGAGGTGGTGGTCGTGGCAGTGGTCGTGCTTGTGGTTGTTGTTTCCAAGTCTGTAGTTGTTTCCACGTCCTCCGTGGTTGTAATTTCTTCACCGGTGGTCGTCATCGGCTCTTCTGTGGAAGTCTCCTCTATCAGTGTTGTCGCTGCGATTGTAGTTGTCGTCGTTGTTGTTGTGGTGGTAGTCGTTGTGGTGGTAGTCGTTGTGGTTGTGGTGGTCCAAGGGTTGGGGTACACTGCGAGCGCATCGCACCAGTATACGCGCGCGTCTGTGACGGAGGCCATCAGCGTGGGCTGCACACCGCCGTGCGCGCCAACTGTCAGGAGACACATGGCGCCTAACGCCGGGTCGCACGCCTGCACGCGTGTGCCGAGCTGGCGGGTGGTGTTGGTGGCTGGATCGCCGTCAACCTGCAGCGTTGCCGCTTCACCGTCGACACTCAGCAGCAGCGCGTGCAGCCGCCGGTCAGCGAGTGCGGCGGCGGGGAACGATACAATGCGCGCAACGTTGTCGCTCTGCGCCATAAACGTGAACCGAATGGCGGTGGCAAACGCATCGTACGACACGTGCCAGTACGTGTTGCCACGCATGTCTGTCTTGCTCACCAGGCTCTGGTCAACAGCCACGGAGGAGAAGCGCAAGGCAAATACAACGCTGAAGCGATCCGACACCTGCGAGAATTGCGTAATGGTGAGGCCGCGCGTTCCGTTGAACACATACGCCCCTCGACTGGTCGGTCGCACGGCACCGTCGTTGCTCAGCGGATCAAGCATGTTCGTCACTGCAACCGGACACGGCTCACTTGTGGTCGTGGTTGTTGTTGTTGTTGTTGTTGTTGTTGTTGTTGTTGTTGTTGTTGTTGTTGTTGTTGTTGTTGTTGTTGTGGTGCTTGTTGTGCTTGTCGTCGTCGTCGTCGTCGTCGTCGTAGTAGTAGTAGTAGTAGTAGTTGTTGTTGTTGTTGTTGTTGTCGTCGTCGTTGTAGTCGTTGTTGTGCTCGTCAAAGCAGGCTTACACAACGCACCATAGTCAGGACAACAATCACCTGCGCAGATTGCGTGTGTGTGCGCGTGTGTGCGTGTGTGATAGCAGCGGGTGAGCAGAAGACCAACAAGGCCTCAAGTCAAAAGCATTCACAAACACACAAACACACACGCGCACACGCGCACACACGCGCACACAGCAAACTGGGTTGTGTGGCTCACCTAGGTCACCACAAAAGCGATCACAGAAGCACGAATCGCCGGGTTCTGGCAGCGAGAAGCAGCGGCCGGCACACGACTCCTGAGGTGCCTGAAATTCAGCAGCAGCAAGTGCGTGCAAGCACACATTTGCGCAGAGCAAGGTCGTGAGCGAACTTCAACTGATGACGACCAATTCAAATGAGAGATGCCATGAAAACAACAGCAAGAACAACGACAGCATCCAGCGACATGGACCAAGGCAGGCTCATCACCCTCTCAGCATTCTTGATCTCACCATTGTCGTGGAAGTTGTTGTGGTTGATGACGTTGTGGACGACGTTGCAGACGTCGTGGTGGTGCTGGTTGTGGTTGTGGTGGTGCTCGTGGTCGTTGAGCGGTCGTCATGGGTCAGCGCATCGCAGTACAGCAACCTTGCTTGGGCAAGCGAGCCTGTCATGAAAAACACGGCACCGCTTGTGCTTGGTCGGGCGCCGAGGTGGAAGCGGCAATCCGGACCAGCTGTCCCGCAGTCCTCCAGTTGCTCAAGGAGATCAAACAGGTACTGTGTGCGGTCAACAATGACGCGCAGCACGCTGCCGTCCACGCTGACCAGGATGTGATGCTGCACGCCAGGTGTCAGGGGCTCATTCAACGTGATGGCGACGCTGTCGTGAGTTGCCTGGCCCTTTGGGCGATAGTAGAACACAAGTGACTGCGAGAGCTGGTTGTAGAACAGGGAGTAGAAGTGCTTCCCAGAGGCGGTTGCCTTTGAAAACACGTAACCGGCGGTGTCTTGTGCAAATGCCGCATCGAGAATCACCGTGAACCTCTCTGACACTTGCATGATATCGGGCACTGTTTCCACCGTGGTGCCATCCAGAAAGAGCGTCCCAGACACGCCTGCACTCGATAAGAGATTGAGCACATCGTCTCCCTCGCGATAGGGGCAGCCATCTGGCCTCGTCGTCGTCGTCGTCGTCGTCGCTGTTGTTGTGGTCGTAGTTGTGGTTGTGGTTGTGGTTGTGGTCGTTGTTGTGGTTGTGGTTGTGGTTGTGGTTGTGGTTGTGGTCGTAGTTGTGGTGGACGTTGAAGTTGTTTCTGGGGCCTTGGTCGCGGCATGATCGCAGGCCAGGCGCTGGGCAATCAGCGGTGTGCGTGTGTCTGGAAGCAGCTGGTCAAACACATCGGGGGTAAACACGTGTGTTTCCGGCGGCCCGCTAGCTGCTGTGTACACGTCCTGAAGCAGCTGCGGGGATGACGCGGCCCCCACACCCAGAACAAACACGTCCACGCCCAAGGGCCCCGTGGCGTGCAGGCGGTCGGCTGCGTTCTCCAACACGCCGTCCAGTTCGAGCGTTTCCCCGTCTGTCACCAGCACGACGACAGCGCGCCCGCCACGGAAGCCGGAAATGGCCGCGGCGTCATCGCTGAAGATTTCGCGTCGGACCAGGTTGAGGGCGTTGCCTGTTGCTGTGGACTCTCCCGCATACGGAAGCGTGCGCACCGTGTCTTGGACAGCCTGCTGTGAATCGAACGCTTGCAAGGGCACCGCAATTTCGGCGGTGGTCGAGAAAACGACAGCGCCAAACCTGTGGGCGGGTGGATGTGAACGTGAAAAGCCACACTTTGGGTCAGATGAAACAGCGCTACTGGCACGTAGAGACGTAGACAGGCCGAAACGCGCGAAACATGCCGACTCCCCACGGTTCAATGGACGAGTACAGTACAGAACATGGACACACAGACACAGATACAGACACAGACACAGACACAGACACACACCGTTACAAACACCCTTACACGCGCAGACACACACAGACACACAGACACACACACACACAGACACAGAGACACACGCACACACACACGCAGAAGCGGAACGTACTGTGCCTGTGGGTCAATGGTGCGGAGGGTGCTGATGGAGTCTGCTGTAAAGTTTAGCACGCGATTCCAGTTGTCCCTACCAACGCTGCCACTTGCATCCAGCACGTAGACAAAGTCAAAGGGAAACTGTTGGGCGCAGCCATCGGCAAGTGTGGTTTGCGCAAGAGCTGCTTGTGGCAGCTGCGACACGCCAACGCTGCACAGCAAAACGAGCCATGCCGTGACACACAGCAGCGCGCTGGCAAAAGGCTTGCCTGGTCTCCTTGACCCTCGATGTTGTTGTGGTGGCATCGGCTGTGTTTGAGATAGTGGTGCAGTGTGCGAGCTTGGAAGGCCATTGCTTTGCACGCGTGATGCTGTGGCTGCTGTGACAGCTGTGGCGATAGTTGAGCTTGATGGTGGTATTGCCGTCGCGGGCGACAAGGGCGACCTTTGTCTTCGCTTGTGGCAGACGCAGGCTTGCCTGCAAGCACCGAAATTGCGCGAAGAACGCAGGTATTGACAAGACTTGCAGGGCCTTGAGCGTTGTGGCTGCGTGTTAAGCTGTGACACCGCAGGTGGTCGCAGTCGTCGCAATCGTTGCTGCACTTGCAGTCGATGTGTAGGACTGTCTTTGTGGTGCTGGTTCAGATCCGCAACATGTGGAGGTGGCTGGTGTCGCACCATGGCTTGGCAGTTGGATATACTTGACGTCACACCGCTGTTTTGGCTGCTGTTTCGGTGATTGTGGTCGTGGGAGGCTCTGTGTCGGTGATGTGACGGCCTCATGGCATGGTCCTCTCAGCCAGTGTGCCTGCAAGCAAGCACAAGCAAGCACCGACAAGCTGCACAAAGGGGGCAAAGACGCAGCGCACTCGCGCAGCAACAGGAGAAAGGCAAGCAGAGGGTGGCTCGTGGATGGATCAGGTGTCGTGCCGCAGCGGTGCGTGCGAGAGCGGCTGCTTCAGAGGCAGGAGGTGGTGATGTCAAGTCGAGCAGCACAACAACACAACAACAAGCAGGAGAAGAAGGGTGCGGTTGTTGTTGTTGTTGTGGCCGTTGGTTGGTTGTGTGGGTGTTTCGATGTCGCGGCACACTTTCCTTCCTTTGTTTGCCAAAACAATGGGCGTGCTGAAAGTTGTTTATGGCTTCCATAGGTTTTGCTCAGAGGCGAGCGATGAGGCGTTGCGCAAAAGCGCGGGCAGTGGATTGGAGCAGCGTGCGCCAGACTTTCAGCTCTGCCTCGTGTTCACTTGCTGTTGTTGTTGTTGTTGAACCGTAGTCCACGTCGTTGTCATTGTCGTCATCGTCATCGTCGTCAGCCCGTGCATCCTTCTTGTTGTGTGTTGTCGGCTTGTGCTGAGCTGTTTCCTGCCCTGCTTCGTCGAAGCTGCGCCTGGTGCGGGTGTTGATGCCGCTGCTGCAATCCCACATGAGCTGCTTGATCTCGCCCTCACCCATCTCCGCTGCGTCCAGAAAAGTTGGGGGGGGGAGAGGTGGAGACAAGAGTGGAAACAGGGGTGGGCACGGGGTCGCAGGAGGAACATCGGGACAATGTGAGAGAGAGAGTGTGTGTGTGTGTGTTTGTGTGTGCGTGTGTGTGTATGTGTGTGCGTGTGTATGTGTGCATGTGTTTTTGTGTGTTTGTGTGTGCGTGCGTGTATGCGTGTGTGCATGCATGCGTGCGTGTGCGTGTATGTGTGTTTGTGTGTTTGTGTGTGTCGAGGGAGGACACAGACAGGAGAGAAGAGTGAACGGTGAGACTGAAACATATGGAGATGTCTTGAAGTAACTGTTCTGATAAAGCATGACACCACACAACACCACACCGAGAGCTCGTCGTCACGTGTCATCGCATGGCGTTGGAACGAACGTACGGTGTGTGGCCTTCAAGGAGTCAACAACGCCGGAGCAGTGGAAGTCAACGGCTGCAAGCTCCCACTTTGCACGGTTCAGTGGCGGAGTGGCTCTGCACAGCAAAGGGAGGTGCAGGCATGGAGAATGCATACGCGGTGAGGCTGTGCTGGTGGGCAAGGACAATCACAATTACACGAGAATGTGCAAGAGAATAACGGGGCTGCGGCATATGTCACAACCGGCAGACACATTGACACAAATGAACACACAACTACACACACACATAAGCACGTGCATGCGTGTGCGCATGCACGTGAACACAAGCATTCACACATGCATGTACGTGAACACAGGCATTTGCACACGCACGCATTCACATACACATGCTCACATAAACACAAGCATTCACACACACACGTGGCCGCACACACACACACACACACACACACACACACACACACACACACACTCGACACACTCGACACACTTGAGGGAGAGGCTAGGGAGCGGTGTGGAGAGCGCTGGACGACATGTGGTCATGTCTGGATCGACTTTGAAACGGCGCAACCACACCCGCGTCATTTTGTCCATCATGCTGTGAAATGGCACGTGGGAAAACATCGGCAGAGACATGAGATGAAATGCAGACATTGAGACACACGTCAACGTGAGGGACGTGTGAGGGAAAGTGTGCTGTATTCACCCGTCCATGCACGAGTGGTTGTGCTGATTGTGCCAGAACTTACGCGCCGTCGCACGACATGCCACCAAAGCTGCGTCGCAGCTGCATGCTGTACAGCAGCGACTTTTGCTCTTCGTTCTTCAGTTCCTGTTGTGTGTGTGTGTGTGCGTGTGTGTGTGTGTGTGTGTGTGTGTGTGTTATCATGGCCATAACACGGCATGAGTGCAGGACTAGAGCGAATCGAAGAATGGAATGCTCGTCAAGGGCATGCACGTTAGCTACGCACGCAAATGCACATGAACGCAACTGGTTCTCACGCACGTACTCACAAATACACACATACACACATCCACACATCCACACGTACACGCATTCACACACGCATGCACGCATTCACACACACACACACACACATACACGCATACACAAACGCACACCTTTGATATCTTTTGGACGTCAAAGGCTTCGGCAGAGTCTGGAAACATGGCAGAGTCATCACGGTGGGGGCAGTTGGCCAGCATGGCGGCAAACGAGACAAGCCAGTCAAGCATCTCCGCGGACAAGTCTGCGCCTTTGGAAACCGCCGCCATCAACCACACCAACACAGGGAACTGCTGGTGCAGGCACACGTCCTCAATCACGATGATGGGGAGGCGACGCAGCAGATCAAACATGGCCAAAGCCATCAGCTCTCGCATGGTGGATGCCACAAGCTCGGCCCGCTGCCGCCTCACGCATTTCTAGAGTGCCGGAATGATATGCGTGGGTGAAAGTGTCAATGAGAGGATGTGGATGACACCGCAAGACACAACAGAAGCGCGTGTGCAAAGATGTGTACACATACGCACACCTACTGAACGCACAGTCATACGCACACTCACTGACACGGACGCACACACTCATACTCACACATATCACACACACACACACACACAAACACTTACACACACAAACTTACACACTCAAACTCACAAACTCACACACACACACACACGCACACACACACGCACACACTCACACACACACACACACTTGGAGATGGCTTTTGAGGATTGACACGGCGTGGTCTGGGTAAGAGGAGCGAGGTATCTGTGCGGAGTCTTCTTTGGACGGCAGAGGATGCCGCGAGCACAGCTGCAACTGTTTGCCGTGCCACTTGATGGAGCTCTTCAGCACATATGTGTTTGCCGGCAGCTGGCGCACGAACCGAGCACGCTTGCGCGGAAAGTCCAACAAGAAGAACGTCGGCACGCTGTGGTCCGTGCCACCGAAGAAGTCGTGCAGTGTTCCGCTTCCTCCTACACAGCGTGGGTGCGCGTGCGTGTGCGTACGCGTGCGTGCGGGTGAGTTGATAAGTTCTCATGTCACACAGTAAGCGACGTGAGCACGAGAAGGGCAACGTGAGTACGACAATGGTGACGTGCCCCGCGCTGTCGCTATGTTCACACACACACACACACACACACACACACAGAGGCATCCACAGACATCCCCCACACTTACACACACACACACACACACACACACACACACACACACACACACACACACACACACACACACACACACACAGACTGCATACGTGACTTGGACTGCTTGGTCTGAAGCCCTGAAGTCGCACGGCTAGCACTGACCCCACGCTTGTACGGGTTCTCACTCCCAGCCCCCTTCTTCGTCCCCTCATCATCGTTGCTCGTTCACACGGTTTGCAGTGTGCATCAAACAAGAGTGCGCGCAAATTCACAGAGCACAACAGAGCAAATCCGGACAGAAAGCAACAAGAAACAGCAGAAGCAAGACGCTGACGCGCTCTTGCTTGCTTGTCGCGCTGTCCTGGTCGGGGTGAGTTGAGTGGCACGGAGGAGGGAAGATGAGGTGGTGGCCGACTTCGCTGTTGGGGAGAGGGCGCCCGGCCAACACGAGCAGCGGCAGCAGGAGCAGCAGTAGCAGCAATGGCAGCAGCAGCAGCAATGGCGGCGAACGCCAGAGTCAGGAAGAGAACAACGACAGGAGCGACAAGGAGACAGATCAGGCGGCCACCGTTGGATATGGAGGTGTCAACGCCGATGTGCAGGGAGAAGGAGAAACAGGCGCGGCGCACGTGTCGCCGAACTCAAGCGACACCAACCACGATACCCGAAACAGCAACGCCAATGGCAAGGACGGTGATGCTGACAACAGCGAGACGGAGCTGCGACAGCTGCAGAGTGTGGCTGACGCAGCGAGCAACAACAACTCGTCTCTCGTGCCGGCCTCCGTCACAAGTGGCTTCTCTAAGTTGCACCAGCGGCTGGTGGAGCTGAACGTGGGGCGGCTACCAAGGGACATTGTCAAGCACGAACGCGAGTTTGGGCGCTTCAACATCCCACTGGCAAGTTTCGTGCGCACGCGCTCGCAGGCTGCCATGCAACGCTTTGTCCTGCAGGCGAAGCAGTTCTTCACCCCGCGCATCGTGGCTGCGCTCAGCCTCAGCGCAACGGCCGCGTTTGGCCTTGGCCTCATGGAGGCCTTGCACATCACCAAAGGGCAGCCATCAGTTATGGACGTGATGCAGGAGCCGCTGCTGTTCCGCTTCTGCGTCTCCTACAGTCTCGAGCAGATGATGGCATCCTTTGCCATGGTGACCACACCGCCAGAGGCCGTTGCCCACGCGCACATGATCGACCCCAGCATTGTCCTGGCCGATATGACGCAGCCTCACCTCGCTCATCACCTTGTTGCCGCAAAACGCTGCGAGAGCGCACGCATCACACTGACGCAGCTTGTCACGGTCACGCAGCTGTTCCGCTTGGCCAACCTCACCATGCGCGCACGTGATGAGCTCAAGGCAAACATCATGAACGGCGTGTATGCGCCCAAGGATCGCGGGGAGCGCTTTATTCGTCTCTGCGGCGAAATCAGCGACTGCACAGCGCTCTCACTCGAACGGTGTGTATGTGTGCATGTGCGTGCGTGCGTGCGTGCGTGCGTTCGTCTGTGTGAATGTGTCTGTGCATGTCTGTTTGGCGGATGTGTGCATGTGTGGACGTGTGTGTGTGTGTGTAAGTGCATGCGTGCGTTCGTCTGTGTGAACGTGTCTGTTTGTGAATGTGTGTATGTGTGCATGAATTTGTGTGCACGCGTGTGAATGCAAACGACAAGTGCGTGCCGTTCACCTGTCAGTGTACATGCCCACAAATGATACAATCTCGTTCCATTCACCCAAACACTCATCTCACGCTTCATCTTGCACACAAATACACCACATCCCCTCCCCGTAACCTCACAACACCTCAGGTGCTCCATCAACCATATTCTGCCCGTGTATGAGAAGCCCACGGCCATCAAGCGGCTTGTAAAGAAGGTTTCACGCGATGGCAAGCTTGCGTTTTACTGGCGCGTCCCTGCAGGCACTTATGGACAGGTTGGCATGTGTGCATGTGTGCGTGTTTTGCTGTGTTCGTGTGTGTCTATATGTGCACATGTGTGTGTGTGTTTGTGGAGTTGCTGCGGGACAAATGTGCCAAGGCCACTGGCATGCCTGTGCATTCATGTTGTGCCTCAACCCTCTTTCACTTACCCACCTACACACACACACCTACACACACACACCTACACACACACACACACACACACACACACACACACACACACACACACACACACACACACCCGGAACCTCGACCCACCGCAACGGCATGTGCAGCCTGAATCCTGGGAGCAGCTTGTCGGGCGGTCCATCACACCAAACTCTCTTCTTCGCACCAAGTCAGGTCGACGCATTCTGCACATTGAGGCAGACGCGACAAACTCAGAGCACGCCGTTGCGTTCCGCAACTGGAGCAGGTGCGATGCTCATTTATGTGTGTGTGTGTGTGTGTGTGTGTGTGTGTGTGTGGTTAAGTGCATTTCACTGCTGCACTAGCTCACCCGCATGGTGCCCCTCCATTCCACGCTCTGTAACACGTTTCTGTCTTCGCGCCAGTGACTTGAGCGTCATGGATTCGATTATGGCGTTTCGAATGATTGACCAGCAAACCCGCCTGCAACCCGCATTCCAGTAAGACGTTTGCGCTCGCAACCATGTGTACTGACGCACAAACGAACCACTGCACACACGCACACACACACACACACACACGCACAGACACACACAAACACACACACACACACGCACACACACGCACGCACACGCACACCATAAACACACACACACACAAACACACGCGCACACCCACACATACACACACACACACACACACACATAAACACATACACATCCACACACGTACAAGCATGGTGTCCACGTACATGCACACATGCACGCGGTTCACACAAAACCAGCACCCGTGCAGCTGGCGTTTGATTTCAATGTAACCCTCACCGCACTCAACCTTCGGTGCATCAGCACCATCTCGCCATCGCTAACTGAACCGCCCCATGTACCCCTGTCTGTTTGCACGCATGTGCGCGCACACACACATGCACGCCACTAGGGACCGCCAATTCACTACAATGCGCGTCTATCTTGGGTATCCCCACCAGCGTGTGTGGTCCGGTGGCGGCGTTAAATCCACTGTAGGTTGCGTGTGCATGCTTGTTGTTTTGTTGTTCATCGTGTCACACGTGAAGGGGCAGAGGGGCAACATAGTTTCGGTGTTGACTGCGGCCGTTTGTGGTACCGTTGGGCACTCATAGGCCTGGCCATACCCTCCTTCACCAAATCACACACACACACACACACACACACCCACACACACAAACACACAAACACACACAAACACATAATCACACGCAACCACATGTACAGGTGCGGGACTTTCTGCTTGAGTACGACCAGGCCGATGTTGTTGTGGACGCACACGCAGTGATTCTGCAACACCTCCTGCGCTGGATCAAACACCAGGCAGAAGAGCACTGGAACGTCGTCAGCTTCCACACTGGTGAACACATCAGAGTTATGCTTGCATGTGTGTGAATGTGTGCTTGTGAAGATGCAAATGTGCGCGTGCGCGCAAGACGTTGTTCTTCTGCGGGGACGATGGTTGCACTGTTGTTTTGCTCACCCCACACTTCATCCTCAAACAACGTGTGCGAATGCACGAGCAGATGCACCAGAGCACTTTGAGTCGTTGCAAAAACTGCTGAAGGCACTCGACATCACCGTTGTCGACTCCGGCACCGTGTCAGGTGCGCACCCACGTGCATGCGCGCAAGTGCCATTTTACGCTTGCTGTGTTGATGTCAATCGTGCTTGCGCGTGCGTGTGTCTGTAGTTGTTTGCGTCAGTCAACGGAAGCATTGGACATGTCATCAACAAAGACCTCACACTGTTGCTACTTCCGCGCTGAAATAGGCATTGTCCGAGAGCACGTGCTCCACATTGTGTGCCATCACAGCACCATGGAGACGGTTCACGTCGTCGAAACACTCGTACGCAAGGACATTATCAAGTACGACCGTGGCTATGCCTTCGTGTGCACGTCGTGTTCACACACACACACACATCACACATGCAGCAGAGTGGAGCAGACAAACGCAGGCACACACACACACACACATACATACACACACACACACACACACACGCACGCACACTTGCTGACACACGAATGCCCCAAGCAGCCAATCACGTGACAATCAAACACCTCACCACCCCCATAAATGCAACGTACCATTAACACACGCACAATCATGCGCATATACACACACGCGCATGTTCGCGTGCTGCCGTATGACAGGCCTGAAAACTGCCTCGCACTTCTTGACCGGCACGATGGACTGGCTGCCATCAGGACACTCAACAACCAGGGCTACCCGGTGTCTGCCCTGTGCGCTGCGGAGATCTTTGACGACATTTTGAGGGCCGTTCGAACATGGACGCGACAAGACTACACGTGCGTTGATTGATGCCCTGCTGATGGTGGCGTCACTGGTTGCGTCACTGGTGGCGGTGCTTGCGTGCGTGTGTGCGTGTGTGCATGTATGTGTGTGCGTGTGTGCGTGTGTGTGTGTATGCGTTGTATGTGCATGCATAGGTGTGCATGTTGACCTGTTGCTAAGTTGTTGTGTGTTTCATGACACGTATGTGGGCGTGTGCGCATACGCGGAAAGCGTGCAATCACGGTCAAAGCGTCTCCACTCACGTTTCATTTCCAATTCCGCCCTTGCTCCTGCATCCTTTGTGCGCACGTGTGATGTGTTCCAGACCGCTGGAAATTCAATCCGAACTGGACACTCAATTCAAAGACGTGTGTGTGTGTGTGCGTGTGTGCGTGTGTGTGTGTGTGTGTAATGCACGTGTCATCCTGTGGTTTGCTGTCATTGTGCACATTCTCAAACACACAAACACACAACCACACACGCACACACATAACCATACACACATACATGCACACATACATGCACACACACACACACTTCGCAGGTGACGACGCTGGTGTCGTCGACCGTGCACGCTGGGGAGTCGATGACCGTACCGCAGGGCCACAGCGGGGACGAGGGCATGGGTGGGAACGATGATGACGATGAGGTCGATGGTGGCAGCGTTGATGACGATGACGTGTATGGAGAAGTGAAGGACGAACAACCCGACACAACCCCACCAGACGAGAAGAAAAATGCAAGGGAGCGAGAAGAGTTGCTGGACGAGGAGAAAGACGAGGAGAACGAGCGCGACAACAGCGCTGATGATGAAATCTCGGATGATGTGGAGGAAGGAGAGGCAACCGACGTGTTGGATGAGCAGGGACAGGCAACGCACGAGGAAGGGATGATCGTTGACAAGCAGGCAAAGAAGAAGAAGACACCACAGATCACTCCAAACCCGTTCCAGTGATGTAGCCTTTTGTTTGTTTCAGTGGCGCTTTGTGTTTCGTTACTTTTCACCATGTACAACGTATGCATTTGTTGAAGTTACCGTGATGTGAATGTGCATGTGACATGACGCGTTTTCGTCCAATTCGGCAGTTCTGTTGCATTGGGCATCGCGTCTATTCAATTCGTCAGACGCAGGCAGCGATCTGCGCTGTTATGAACACAAGCAAGCTGCAAGGGTTATGAAGCACTTGCTTTGCAGCTGGACGCAGCCGCTACACAGCAATAAATACACATACGAACAAGCAAGGCACAACACATCACTTGCCAGCAAGTGAGCAAGGTGCCCACCGTCGCATCCAGTCAATCTGTTATGTCAAGTGTCACAACCAACCATCCAACTGGGCACGACAATTCAAGCACGAACAAACAAAACGTAAAACACATGGAAACAAAAAAAGCATTTCGAAGCAATACACCCATTGCATTTGTCACCTTCAAGTCACGACAACGCGACACATGATGGAGTCTCGGTTGACGTGGGGCTGAAGCGTTAGGTGGAGGTCGCATTTGCACAAGCGCACAGTACTGACAACGTTTGGGTCCACGCTTCGCAGGACTGGGAGGAGCGAGTCCTGCGGGTCAGGATAGCAGTGGGGCATGCTCAGCGTGATGCCTGCATGCACGGCAGCGGCATTCACGGCAGATATCAACTGCGGTGTTGCTGCCGTTCCGTTCAGCTCCACGTACTCGAGGGACGCTAGCGGTGTTTGAAGTTGGCGGCGGGGGGAGAGAGGAATTGTATTGTCATGAGTTGATGCAAAATGGAGACAGCATGCAACGGCGCATCAAGGGCCAGAAGGTCAAGCCACCATGCACACACACACACACACACTTACATACACACACACACACTTACATACACACACATACACACATGCACAGACACACATACACATACACACAAATACATACATACACTCACATACACACATGCACAGGCACGCACGTGTCGTGCTCACGTTGACTGATGATGGCGTGTGTCATTGCTGCTTCAGAGCAGCCAGCGCAGCGAGCAAGGTCCAGCAGTGTGAGCTGGAACGGTGCAGATGGCAACCACGCCAACCCGTCATCCGTCACAATCGTGCTGGACAGGCGCAATTCCTGGTGGCGGGTTGATAGAGCGAGACACAAGTGAGTGGTGGTGTGAACAGCAGAGAAACGGAGAAAGCCGAGAAACAAAACCGCAAGTGGGCAGGTATACACACACACACACACACGCACACACACACACACACACACACACAGAGGAAACACGCGCACACATGCACACAAAAACTGATTGACAATCCAGCCTACACCTTGAGACGTGGGAAGGAGGTTGAGATGGTTTTCATCCAGCGATCGCCCGCATGTCGGCAACCAGAAATGTCCAGTTTCTCCAAGTCACGCATGCGTTTTGAAACGCATTTGATGCCGCGTTTTGTGAGGACTAACGATCCGGTGACGGTGAGCGCACATGCGTGACGGAAGCGCGATGCAGCCACGCGCATACACGCGTCATCCACGTTGCAAAAGTCGAAGCAGAGGGTGTGGAGACGCCGGGAGCACGACCGGAGCAATGAGGTGATTGGCGCCGTGTTGTCCATGCTCGCATGCTGAGCATTCAAGCAACACGCACGCATGCACATAAGAGGGCGTGGGTGAATGAGGATGCGTGCGTGTGCGTGTGCATTGGAGGAGAATGGGAAATAGTTCCATGGAGGAGCACAACTACGCGAAGGACGACAAAAGTACGGAAAAAACACCCGCGCGAGTGAGAGATGAAGCCAGCGAGTCACCTCAACAATGTGCCATCACACACCTGGAGGACGAGAGTGTGCAGCATGGGAAACGACCACGAAGTGAACCACGCCAGCACCGGAGCTACAATGCACAACGCATGCCAATGCACACACACAGAATGAGAGGTGAGCAGCAGAAAGGTAGCGCGCACCCTTGGCAGGCGAGGGGGCAGTCAACACACAGTGGTATGCAGCGCTGCAGTCACGCGGCACAAGTGCACCGCCTGGCAACACATGCCCCTGAACTTGGATGTGTGCACATAGCAACACTCTAACACAAACACTCTAACACAAACGCGTGCACGCCCACTAACAGGCAGACAGACACACAGATATACACACACACGCACACACACATGACGCACACACACACATGCACACACGCAAGCAAGCACATGCACACGCATACGTACACACATTCACGAAGTACCTGAAACAGCGGCGCCAGTGCGCAGCTCCAAGCGGAGAACGGATCCGGCCACCAGTGCTGGATTGCGTAATGATGACGACGGCTGATGCGAGCGTGGCTCTGGTGTCTGTGCTGCTACCTCTCCCTCTGTGGCGGTCGCTGCGGCCGTCGTGCTTGGTCCAGCTACGGCTGGTGTGGTCGCACCAACAGCGGGCGTTGCATGCACTCTGGTAATCGCAGCAACACAGCATGTGAGGCACACATGCAAACAACCGAAGCGCGGGCTCATGATGACCGGTGACAGCCAGTATCTGCGGCAGCGACACACACACACACACACACACACACGCACGCACACACACACCCGCACGCACGCACGCACGCACGCACGCACGCACGTGTCCACCACTTACATGCTGAATGCGAGTGAGAAGCACTGGAGGCGTGGTGATGACAGCAGTGGTGTAATGACATCCAAATCTGCAAGCTCACACCACGACAGCGTCTGCGTGACAAGTGAGCGTGTCCATACATATGTACGTGCGTGATTTGTGAGAAAATGGGTGCAAGGAGTGGTAGGATTGGCCCACTCAAAGCACTGACCATCTAAGCACAGCACGGTGCGTACATGCGCTCATGGTCTCATGGACAAACACACCACAACAAACACGGTTCACAACAAGTGCAAAATCCCCTCTCCTTCACCACACAGACACACCCGCACACACACACCCGCACACACACACACACACACACACACACACACACACACACACACACACACACACACACACACACACACACACACACACACACGCACACACACGCACACACACGCACGCACCACATCGCGTGGCCTGCGTGCAAGGAGTTGTCGACATGTGTTGGCGGAAATGGTTGCGCGACGCAGCGAAAGCGACGAGAAGAGCATGGGGTCGTAGAGAAGCGAGGCAAACCGCCGGCACGACAGCCCAAACTGAAGCAGGGCAGGACCCGACAGAAACGACATGATGTGCAGCAACAGCTCCTCAGGAAAGTGCTGCAGTAGAGGCGGCGGTGTTGCGCCCATCGCTTGCGGCCGACACTTGGGCCTGCCGCACTGCTGCTGCTGCTGTTGTTGTTGTTGTTGTTGTTGCTGCTGCTGCTGAATTATCCAGTCACCATCATCATCATCATTGAGGTGGTCGGGGCAAAACTTCTCGTAATCGCCATGGTTGTAGTTGTTGTCATCATCATTGTCATTATCGTCATCGTCATTATCGTCATCATCATTGTCGCTGGCGTTGCCATCAATGCGTTTGAAGTGGTGAACATGGTGGTTCCGGGAATCCACGCCGACGTCGTCCCTTGATGCAACATCCACGCGATTGCCTACAAACGTGCAGAGCCTTCGCACGTTGGTGAGAAGAACCAACAGACGGCACGCATGATGCAACACGTGTTCGCCCACGCAGGTACGTGTGCTCCTTGCAGTGTGCATGCATGCAAGCAAGCAAGCGAACATGCACCTACACTGATGTGTGTTCACTTCTCACCTTGCTGCCTGCTCTGTGATGATTGCTTCCGCTGCCGGTCTGTCGGTCCATCCTTCCCCTTCAGCGCACGTTGGTCTTTCGTGTTGTGTGCACCACCTGTTCCAGCAGCAACAACGTCAAGCCCAATATCCACGGTGTTGGGCCGCCCCCTCTGTGTTTGCTGTTGCCTTTGTTGCTGCTGCTGTCGTGACGCACGTCGTGACACATTTGCACCACGTGCTGTGGACTTTTGTGCCGCAAGTGCCGCTTCCCTCTGCCGCGCGCGCTGTGCAGCCGTGGTCACGCTCGCACTGCCACTCCTCCACCGCGATGACGCGACGGACGAAGCATCCATCTGCTCACCATCACCATCACCATCACCATCACCATCACCATCACCAGCATCGCCAGCATCAGGCTCATTTAGTGGGCTGCCGCTGCCTCTTCCTTTGACAGCTGCAAGCGCCTGTGACATGGCAGCTGTTGATGCACCCTTGGCTTTCGTCGACATACGAAGCTCACGCAAAGCGCGGGTGTGCTGTGACGTTGCTGCTGCTGTCGTGGCCAGTGTTGCCTGCGCATCTGCTAGCACACGCTGAAGACTCATGTCTGCTCTGCTCAGTGCACCACCGCTCACCCGCCGCTGCTGGGCTTTGAATGTCCTGACAGGGTTTGGGCGCGTGGGAACAGCAGAGGCTGTTGTTGCCGTGACCGGGCGTGCCTTTGAAGCCGTGGGCCGGCGGCAGTGGTGGTGGTGGTGGCGAGATTCAGCAACAGTCTGCTCATTGCCACTATCGCTCGCATCACTCCTCTGCTCACAACCATGTCCACCATGGCTGCCGTCGTCATCATCAAGATCGTCATCACTCCTGTCATGCGTGTCGCCACGATCAGCATCGGTGTCCAAGCTACGCCTCTCGTCGTGGCGCTCTGCCTGCTCGTCCTGACTGCGTTTGAAGCGCACGCGTGCAGGCGACAGCCCAAACCGCGCTTGTGCCGGGGATGCGAGCCACGAGTCATCATCGAATGTTGGGTCACCATCGCCACCAAACAGCAGCTCGCCAGTGGACGCAAGTGGGTCGTGCTCGTGCAAACCGTCACCATCATGATTATCATCATCTTCATCTGCGTGATCTGAATCTTCATCGCCATCCTCGTCCTCGTCCTCGTCGTCCTGTTCCTCGTCAGACCTGCTGCCGTGGCCCACTCCCCGCACACGATTGGCGCTATCATCATCTTCGTCAGCGTCCTCATCAGACCACACGCCAGACAACAGGTCATTCACATTGACGGATGCGCGCCAATGTTGTTGTTGTTGTTGTTGTTGTTGATGCTGTTCTTGTTGTTGTTCCTTGGAGGACGAGAGCTCAACGGAAGCACACGGCGACAGCAGCGACGATGGCACGTGTGGCTGTGGCGGTGCCGCTGGCGATGGCGTTGTGTGCGGAAACGAACGCGGCCAGCTGTCGCCGTCTTCGTCTTCGTCTCCCCCGCGTTTCTCGTCTCTGTGGGGACTGCTGCTCTTACCGTCACGCTTCGACGGAAACGTAGACATGGGTGCTGACGCATTGGCACGTACTGTCTCCGCCGCAGTAGCATTCACTTCATCATCATGGTCAGCGTCAGGTTGTTGTTTGTGCTGTTGCCTGCCTTCTTCAGTCGCGCCGCCTTGTGCGGTTTGAGCCGATGTGTCTTGTTGAACTGCACCGTCCCCCTCGTGCTTGGTCTGCGTGTCACCTTCCATCTCGCTGTTGTGATCATGGTCTTCGTTTTCCACCTCCCCTTTGGCTGATTCATGCACGTGTTCTCGTTGCATTCCATCGCCAGCACTTCCCTCACGCGGTGTCTCCGCTTGATCTGTGCTCTCTTCCTTATCACTGCCGCCAGCGTACATACCACCACCTTCCCTTACGCCTTCCTCAGAGCCTGATGGGCCAGCAGCAGTCTGCTGCAAGCGCGTGTCCGTCGTCTCACGCTGCTGCGGTGGAGGTGCAAGGCGCTGATGTTGTCGTGTCAGCAACGAAGACGACGACAAAGACGATGATGACAGCGGCGGGGTTGGTGCTGTTTCGAAGTGTCGCGTGCCACGTGATGTTGGTGCTGGTGCTGTTGGAGGGTGAGATGGAAGAGAAGTCGTGTCAGGTGCAACGTTGCCGCTTGCACGTGCGCGGAAATACCGCAACCGCTTTGTGCGGATGGATTGCGCTGCTGGTGACTCTTTGCGGTGAGCAGCCGTCGGTGGCGTCGGCTTCTTCGCCATTGCTGGTGGTGGCACCGGTGGTGGACGAGGTGTCGACAACGAATCATGCTGCTGCTGCTGCTGTGGCTGTTGTTGTGGCTGCTGTTGTTGTGGCTGCTGTTGCTGTTGCTGCTGCTGCTGCTTCTGTTGTTGCAGTTCTGGGGGCCGCTGCCGTTCCTGGTGTTCTTCTTGTTCTTGCTTCTCGCCTCGCTGCTCTCGCTGCCGCTCGAGTTGCTGTTGCTGTTGCTTGTGTTCCAGTTTCGTCGTGACAATAGCAGGGCTTGGAGGGTTTTCTGGGGTTGTTTCTGGTGTGGGTGCATCTGCATCTGCATCTGCGTCGCCCCCATGGTTCGTCTCCTTGCTGCTCGCGGGCGTAACTTCCTCATCCTTCCTTTGCAGCTCGCTTTGCAGTAGCTGAGCTTTGCTCTGTTTCACAGCTTTGCTCGTAAGCTGTTCACTCTTCCCAACGGAAGCTGCCGGCTTCTCGTGCTCTTCGCTCATGTCATGATCATGCGTGACTGTGAGTGGCCTTGTGTTGTGGGGTGCCGGTTTCGGTGACACAGGTTGGCTGGATTGGCGAGAGAAATGGTTGTCGCTGCGCTCTCCGCTCGCAAGATGGTGGTCGCTGCGCTTTTCGCTTGTCCTTGCGACCGGTGCCGCTGCCTGTTCCCGAGTGGCTGAGGGGAGGAGGCATGTGCTTCCCCTTTGTCTGCCCTGTTCAAACAACTGTCGTTCCTTGTCCAGGCGCTGGCGTGCTTCCTCCAGCTCCCGCCGCTCCCGAGCCAGCATCTCGTCGAGGTTTGATGAGGATGGTGTGGACTTGAGTGCTGTTTGCGACTGCTTCGCAGTCCCCTTCCTTGTGTGTGGCTGCTGTATTCGCCTTGAAGGGTGTCGTGGCTTCTTGTACAACAACGCACTGAC
>NW_004754920.1:326550-346550 GCF_000188695.1 Salpingoeca rosetta | reverse complement strand
GAGAGTAACATCAAAACGCTGCGCTAAGACAAACCAGCCACACCCACCAATTGAAGAACACATCGACCCTCATTTCCCCCCCCCCTCAAACATTGCACACACACACACACACACACACACACACACCAACATACACAACACAACACAACACGCATTCCCCACCTCCGCGGCTCCGGGATGTTTGCGTTGTCGAGCAAAGTGTCAAGCTCGCGCTTGGAGGTTCCGCCCTTTGCCAGGACACACATCATGGCACAGCGCAGGCGGTCCTCAATGGACAGACTGCGGTCAATCAGCACAGACGAGATCTCGTTGATGACGTCTTTCACCGGCGTACCGTCAGGCTCCTCCCGGCACAGGATGTTCTGAAGGGGGGCGTTGGAGGGGGCAAGGGGTGGTCGGTTGAGGAGGGAAGGTGGGTTTGGTTGGTAGAATCAGCTTTCCTGTGAGTGTCACGGCTATGGCGGCGGCTGCCCCAAAACACACACACACACACACAGGCACAAGTACACACACACACACACACACACAGGCACAAGTACACAGGCACGCACGCACACATCAAATAAAAAAGCAGCGAACCTGCTCTGCGCGCGTGCACTCCTCGACGGCAGAGGAGAATGCCTTGTTGATCTTGGTGGACATGTCAATGTGTACGCTGAACATCTGCGTCTTCTCGCGGTGCTGTGGCAGCGCCTTGAGCAAATCCTTCAGCGCCTTCGTGCTCTCAGACGCCTGCACAGCCAAATATGGTGGCGGCGGTGGTTGTTGAAGCGATGGTCGTGGTGATGGTGGCGGCGGTGAGTCGCATTTGTGTGGGAAGAAAACAGTTCTGATGAGATGTCTAAAGAGAAACAAAGTACAGCTCACCACAAACACACCACAGCACAGCACAACAAACAACACACCACAAACGCAACACAGCACACCCTTTTGCTCCATTCACACAATTCCGGTGCAATGGTGTGCATACCTCGCCCTTGGGCAGGCCCTGCGTGCGCTTTGCTTCGTCCGAGAATGCCTTGAACTTCTCCGTGACCTCGCGAAAGACCTCTGAGATGTGGCGGTGGCGGAAGGCAACCCACAGGTCGTCGCTCTCGTCCAGCCGAACTTGCTTCCGCGACGCGCGCCCCGCACCTGCACACGCACACCCGGACGTGTGTGTGTGTGTGTGTGTGTGTGTGTGTGTGTGTGTGTGTGTGTGTGTGTGTGTGTGTGTGTGTGTGTGTGTGTAGGGGGGGGGGACGTGTATGAGTGTGAATGTGTGGGTGTGAATGAACGAGAGAGGGGGTGGGAGAGTGAGTGAGTGAGTGAATGAACGAGAGTGAGTGAGTGAGTGAGTGAATGAACGAGTGTGTGTGTGTGTGTGAGTGAGTGTGTGTGTGTGAATGTGATTCCATGTGTGTTTGTGCATTTGTAATTTACAACACGGTCGGCTGCACTTCATCACAAAGCAGGTCACACAGAAACATGGGAAGTATGGTGCATTTCGTGCCATGTCCACAAGGGCACACGTGTCCCCATCCCCGGCTTTGACGCACCATCGCGGAACTCGAACGAGTACATGCCGTTCTTGATGTCCAGCAGGTCAAAGCACGCCGCCTGCACAGCCGCGCGTACGGGTGAGAGAGATTGAGTGAGTGAGTGAGTGAATGAGCGAGAGAGGGGGTGAGCATGTGTGTGCATGCATGTATGTGTGTGTGTGTGAGGAATTGAGTGAGTGAGTGTGTGTGTGTGTGCATGTATGTATGTGCGTGTGCGTGTGTGTGTGCGTGTGTGTGTGTGTGTGTGTGTGTGTGTGTGTGTGTGTGTGTGTGTGTGAGTATGACGACGACGACAACTTGGGACAGACGTGGAGCTTATGCGCGCAAGAACCGCAGTAGTGTCAGAAAGAAGCAGGTTATCTATCTTACGCCAAACCTAAGTTGAGCACAGGCCTCCAGTCCCGGACCAAATGCCAAACTGAGATGGCGAGGGACATAAAGGGCAAGACAAGAACGTCGTCCCCCATGCCGACCTTTCAGTTAGATTTTCGTTACGGCTCTAACCCTACACCGCGCTCATCCCACTGCCGACGGGCAGGTCAGCCAATAGCAACCTCTATTCTCGTGACCCTGCAGACCTGTGATCGCTTAGGTGCCAGCTTGTATAAGCCCTACCCTCCCTCTTTGTGTTTGAGATTGTAAAACCATGAAACGCGAACTCAAGCGCTGTGCAGCACACCGCAGCACACCGCAGCACACCGCAGCACACCGCAGCGATGGGGAGGATGAGGACAAAGGACGAAGAACTAGCTCTTGTGAAGACAGGAAGACAGGAAGGGAGAAGAGAAGCAGCGTCGAAGTGCCTGTGCGCTGGCAGTGGCGGTTGTGGTTGTTGTGGTTTGTGCGCTCAGCTCTCTGGAGAAACTGTCAAGATTTCATCCAATTCTCCACAACCACCGAACACAGACACACACACAGACACACACAGACACACACACACACACACACACACACACACAGACACAGACACACAGACACACACACGACACACACACACACACACACACACACACACACACACACACACACACACAAAACAACACAACACACACACGCATGCACACACAATACCAACTCCACCTTGGGCATCGGACGACGGGCCGCTCCTTGAGAGTTTCGCAGAGGGTGAGCACCTGCGCGGCGATGCCGTCAATGTCAAACGCGGGCGCGTGCGGCGAGTAGCACGAGTACAGCCCGTCTGGGCGGTCAAGCGTAAACACCTGGCAGTGGTGGTGATGGTGGTGGTACGGAAACAAGTGGTGAATACGGTGGTGGTAGTTGTGGAGGCGGTGGAGAACGATGACGAGAAGAAGTGATGGCGGTTGGCCGGGCGGAGGGGAGAGAAAAGAGGAATGTGGAGCAGGGGTGGGGGTAGGGAACACGTGCTGACACACACACACACACACACACACAGACACCACACACACACACACACACACACACACACACACACACACACACACACACACACACACACACACACACACACACACACACACACACACACACACACACACACACACACCACACACACACACACACATACACTCACACACACGTACACACTCACACACTCACACACACACACACTCTCTCTCTCTCTCATGTGCACACACACATACGCACGCGCACACACACATACGCACGCACACACATTCTCTTATACGCACACACACTCACGCACTCAACACATACGCACGCGCACACACACATACGCACGCACACACATTCTCTTATACGCACACACACTCACGCACTCAGTCACTCATACGCATGCACACGCACGACACGCGCTTCTAATTGCACATTGTGTGGCAGACAAGGACGCACCCTTGCTTCGATGGGCTTGAAGAGGATGTTCACCTCCTTCAGCGTCTTCACGTGCTTGACCACGCGTGGGCGGGCAAGCTTTGCCAACAGTGGCTGAGGGCACGGCGTCAGGAAGAAGATGTGCACCGCCTTGTACAGCGGGCGAGGCGTGATGTCGTCCACAATCCGCTGCACATTCTGTGACGCAGAAGGAGAAGCAGCAGCAGGAGCAACGGTCACCGTGAGAAGGAAGGGAGTGTGGGTGAGTGCCAGAGTCCAAGCGCATTGCGTCAGTACCGTTGCTTGGACAAGGGGATGAAGCCCAACACAAGGAGCAACATCATACGCACACGCACACACATGCACAAGCACGGACACACACACACACACACACACGCACACATGCACATGCACACATGCACACGCACCTCCTCGGTTGGGAGGCAGAGGTAGAGGGCGTGAAAGTCGGGAATCTCCTTGCGAGACTTGTTGATGCCTTCCACGACGGTGATGCCTTCTTGAATGACCTCCGACATGCGATAACACGACGACAGGATGTGCAGCGCCGTGTCGTCCACCACCAACACCTTCCACAGATCGCCTTCCTCCACTTTGATGCCATGCAGCACCTGTCACAAAACAAAACAAAGGGAGGGGGGTTTCACAGTTTGGGAAGTTGGGAAGAGACAAGACACAGTGAGGGTGAGGGTGGGGCAAAATACAACGAGGCACAAGAGAAGCGGAGAGCAAAGGCGAAGAAATCGGGGCACACACACACACACACACACACACACACACACACACGCACACGCACGAGCACAAACACGCACCTCATCGCGGATCTTTGCTTGAACGATGGCCTTGAGGGAGAACTGCTCCAGCTCCTCCCGTGAGGGACCTCCAAGAGACAAGGACATGTTGACGTGGTGCGAGTTCACGCGATGCGGTGCACGTTAGCTTTGGTGCGTGGTGCTGCGTGTGTGGGGGTTTGCTGAGTGGACGCGCTGCTTGCTTGCTGCGTCATTTGTGGGTGCCTGAAATTGCCGAACTTTTGCGAACATCATACTAAACTTTTCGTCTTCCACCTCAGCGCAGCAGCAGCAGCAGCATTCACAACAAACACAAACACGACCTGCTCCCTTCTCCTTGCGTGTTTGTTCGACCAGACTGCTCACTGAGACGACAACGACAGCACACAGGCAGAGAGCCTTGAAAGACTGGTGTCTTTGATTGTCACACTCTTCAACCAACAAAGGCTAAGATGGCGAAGCGCACGCGCAGTGACGGATTCCGTCGCACAGACATCGACAAATTCGATGAGGACAAGTACCACGACGAGGTTGAGGCGAGCCAGGTTGACAGCGCGCTGGCATCGCAGATGCAGAAGGAGGCAATTGGCCTGCTCAACGGCGGAAAGAAGGCAGAGGCCCTCAAGGCAGCGCTCAAGTCTCCTCCCCTTTCTTATCGCACAGCTCAACCCGACCCCGTCAAGGTGTGTGTGTGTGTGTTTGTTTTGTGTGTTAGTTTTGTGTGTGTGTGTGTGTGTGTTTTTGTGTTATGTGCGCGGTTGTGCGTGTCTTGTATGTGTGCATGTCTTCTGTTATCCGTGCGTTTGTGCGTGACTTGTGTTGTGTGTGCGTGTGAGCATGACTTGTGTTATGTGTGTGTGTGTGCTTGAGTCTTCACATGCTCTTGCTCGGACAGCAGGCGTTTCGTACATTGTTTGCATGCATGGATTGAGGCGCTGTGCAAGCGTGTGTGGATTGGGTTGCGTGCTAACACAACACAAACCAACATTGTCGTTCTGGGGACGGGGTGCAGGTGGAGTACCTCAAGGTTGTGCTTGACATTCTCGGAGCATTTAAGTCCACGGAGGTGGCAGCCGCCGTCAAGGAGTTGTCACAGGTGTGTAAAGCTGTTGTTCTTGTTCTTGGTCTTGGTCTTGGTCTTGTTCTTGTTCTTGTTCTTGTTCTTGGTCGTGTTCTTGGTCTTGTTCTTGGGCTTGTTCTTGGTCTTGTTCTTGGTCTTGGTCTTGTTCTTGTTCTTGTTCTTGTCGCCTTACCTCGCGCACGCTCTCACTCGCACGCTCTCATGCGCATCAACCCCGCCCTCTCCCCCACGCACACCTGCACGTGTGCAGGACGAGTGCGATCTTCTGATGAAGTTTGTGTACCGCGGCATGGAGTACCTTGCGCGCCCCAACACGGCGGCGGCCAAGGCCATGGAGGAGGACGAGGCCCGCAGGGCTTACTCCAACATCCTCCTCACCTGGCACAAGCAGGTACGTGAATGTGCTGCGTTCGCTTGGTGTGTGTGTGTGTGTGTGTGATTGTGTGATTGTGTGTGTTGTCTTTTCTGTGTCCTGTGTATGTGTGTGTGTGTGTGTTTTGTCTGATCTGTGCGTTCGTGTCTCTTGTGTCTCTCTTTGTGTGTGTGCGCGCGCGCTTTATCTGAGTCTGCCCTCTCTCTGTGAGAGTTTGTGTCTTTGTGTTTGTGTCTACCCATGGACTGCCTGCCTGCCCGTGTACATGCTTGCACTTTCACGTGTGAGTTTCGAATCAACACATTTACTCACACCAACCAATGCAATGCAATGCAATGCAATGCACCCTCCTCCTCTCCTCCCCTCCTCCCCTCCCCCCCCCCCCGCGGGTTCACAAACACAGGCAACAGAGCACGGAGGCCTTGGCTGCGTTGTTCGCGCCATGGCGGACCGCAAAACCGTCTAACAAACCAACCAACCAACCCCCCTTCTCTCCCTCGCCGATCCCCTTTCCCTCCGTGCGTCGTTGCTCCCTGGCTTTCTTTCGCTTCTTCTCGTGCGTGCAAGTTGATGTGATACGTGCATGTGCCTGTATCTGTGTCTTGTATCGGTGTTGACGTGCATGCATGACCGCCAGAGCCATGCTGTGAGCGCTGCTTGTCTTCGATGTGTGTGCTTGTATGTGCATGAGTGAGTGTGTGTGTGTCTGTCTGTGTGTGTGTGTGTTCTTTTTGTGTACTTTTGTGTGCTGGTCTCTGTCGCTCCCCTTCTGTTTTGCTCCTCCACGCCTTGTTTTGTCACTGGCTGGGGCTGCTGCTGTCTTGGTTATCCCCACCCATCCCATTCATTACACAGCATAATGTACGCCACCCCCATTTCCCTGTGTGTGTGTGTGTGTGTGTGTGTGTCGCGATGTTTTGGTTTGATTCGATGACATTCGACAAGATGATGATGCAACCGCATTTTCCGCACTCAAACGCAATCAACAACAAGTGTCACCGAATGAGCGAAGAAACGAAACCAGCTGCTTCTGCGACGAAGCAAGACACCACGATGCCATCAGGAGACTCGACTGAGCAAGATGCGCACGCCAACGCCAGCGTCGACGAGGCCCATGATGGGGAGCGGCTCGTGTCCGTGCCGCTGCATGCGCGCGTGCGCTTGAATGTGGGCGGCGTGCTGTGCACGACCACGCTGGGCACGCTGACACAAGGCCGCGCCGCCGGCAGCAGGCTCGCAGAGACGTTTGGGGCCACAGACGAGCAGGGCAAGCGCGCGGTCGATGATGCGATGAGCGACGACGCGTTCTTCATTGACCGCGACGGCCACGTCTTCCAGCACATCTTGCACTGGCTGCGCACGGGTAACGTTCGCAGCGACCTCAAGAACGGGTGCAGCACGGCAAACGCCATGGCCCGCATCCGTGAGGAGGCCCTGTTCTATGGGCTGCCGAAGCTGGCAGACGCCGTCAAAGCGGAGATGGACACGCACGCCGCCGCCGACGCACAGCTCCTGGAGACGCTGCGGCTGGCGGAGAAGCAGCGTGCTGAGGCACGCTCCAAAGGGCCGCTGGTGACGAAGCAGCCCTCCTTTGACATGGACAACATCAAGGGCATCTCCCATGACGAGTTCATGGCCATTTACAACGACGCGCACCAGCGCACGGGCGTGGGCAGGTGCCCCGGCAGCGATCTCTCCGGCCTCGACCTCAACAACCTCAAGCTCGCTGGCTGGGACTTCCGTCACACGGTCTTGATCAACACCAATCTCAGCAACTCCGACCTACGTGGTGCCCGCCTCCCCAAAGCAGACATGACAGGTGCTGACCTCACAAACGCACAACTTGCCAACGCCCAGCTTTCGCACGCCATCATGAAAGGAGCGAAGCTCACCGGTGCGTGTGGTGTGCATTTGTGTGTGTGTGTGTATGTGTGTGTGTGTGTGTGTGTGTATGTCCTTGTGTGTATGTCCTTGTGTGTGTGTGTGTGTGTGTGTGTGTGTGCTTGTTCATGTGCACGTGTGCTTTTATGTAGGTGTGCTCTTGTGTGTGTGTGTGTGTGTGTGTGTGTGTGTGTGTGTGTGTGTGTGTGTGTGTGTGTGTGTGAGTGTGTGTGTGTAGTCATGTCATTTGCATGCACATGCCTGTGCGTATGTGTGTGACGCCTCCTTCCAAGTCGTTGCATTGCACACTGTGTTCGATTGCGTGCACGAACAAGCCAGCTTGCTGTGGCTGACCTCTCATCGGCACGCTTGCTTGCAGGCACGGATATGTCGCACGTGGACTTGACAACGACAACGCTGGACCGCACCACGTTTGAGAAAGTCAAGTTGTGCCACAGCAACTTGCAAGGGCTCGACCTCACCCTCGTCACAATCAAAGGTACACACACGCACAGCTGCTGTACGGGGATGCTGCTGAGGCGCGTGCATGCAAGCAATTCGTTGCCCAGAAAGACACGCACACGAGTGCGTGATCATGTCCCACAAGTGTGTCCGTGTACGAGTGCGCCCAAACACAAACGTGTGACCATACATGATTGTGTTTCCCACCCTCACATGTGTTCACTCACACCCGTTGTACCGTGCAGAGGCGGACTTTTCCAACGCGGACTTGAGCGGGGTGGTGCTGGTTGGCGTTGACCTGCGGGCGTGTGTGCTCACCGCCGCCACACTCAAGGAGGCTGATCTCAGCGGCTGTGACCTGCGCGGCTGCGATCTCACAAGCTGCGACCTTTCAGGTGCGACGAACGATCCAATGGGAAGAAGGAGGGGAATGATGAGTGTCACGACTGCTTGCTGCCGAAGTACAGGTGCCTCTTACGCTTCACCCCCTTGCTTTCGTGCCCTTTCTGCCAGCTCACACCAAGGCGTCTGATCTTGTCTTGTCTTGTCGTGCTTCTGCGTTGGCACCACACAGCTGCGGTATTGGATGGTGCGAAGTTGGAGGGCTGCAAGCTAGCTAATTCCACTCTCAAACACGCGTCCCTCGCACGTGCTGACTTGCATGGCTGTGACCTCAGTGGCCTTGACCTCACAGGTACAGAGAAGACACACCAAGCGTGCGCTCATGTATCATCACCCATTTATTTACTCACTCACGCATACACTCACTCACTCACTCACCCCTTCACTCACTCACTCACTCCTTCACTGACTCACTCACTCCTAGCACTCACTCCTTCACTCACTCACTCCTTCACTCACTCACTCCTTCACTCACTCACTCACTCCTTCACTGACTCACTCACTCCTAGCACTCACTCCTTCACTCACTCGCCCACTCACTCACTCACTCACTCACTCACTCACTCACTCCTTCACTGACTCACTCACTCCTAGCACTCACTCCTTCACTCACTCGCCCACTCACTCACTCGCCCACTCACTCACTCACTACTCACGCACTCACTGCTCACTCGCCCACGCGCCCACGCGCCAAAGGGACACGCCTGAATGGCGCAAATATCATGGGCGCAGACCTCACATTCTGCACGCTGACTGGCACCGACCTGAGTGGTTGTGATGTGCACGGCCGTGATTTCGCAGGCTTCGACCTCACAGGTGCGTTGTCATGTAGGGGTGTGACAGCAGTGCGTCGCACAGCAAACATGCTTCCACCTCCATGCCATTGAACACTTGTGCTCCGCCTACACTGACGGTCACATGTTCACGGTTACATGTTCACGGCCCTTGTTTGCTCGACAAACTGCTCGACATGGCTGCTTCCGGTACACTTAGGGGCAAGTTTCTGTGGCGCCAACGTGACCAACACGTCGTTCAAGGGCGCCAAGATGACCCGCATCAACCTCAGCAGATGCGACCTCCGTGACCACGACTTGTCCGGCTTTGATCTCACAGGTACACCCATCCACCATGCGTGCGACAACGCATCATTTGTGCTGATCAATGTCGCACTCACCTGCAGTGGTCACTCAACACAAACACGCTTGTTGCTGTTGACGCGAACACGGCTCAATACCACTCTGTCCCACACAGGTGCAAACCTTGCACACGCCAACCTGGACGACGTAGATCTTACAAACACCACGCTGGTTGGCGTCGATTTCAGCGGCTGTGACCTCTCAAACCGCGACTTTGAAGGTCCGTGCATGCAAGCAACTCTGACACAGACCGAACATCTATGTGTGCCTGTCTACATTCATATGTATGTGTGCGTGCGTCTCTCTCTGTGTGTGTGTGTGTGTGTGTTGGGGGGCACACCACTCTCTCAGCACGCCAACCAACGTCACCACTTATTGCTGCCTCCCCACCATTGGTAAATCACCTTTGTCACCACCTCAACGCATTTGCCAGGCGCTAACCTGACTGGTGCAAAGTTCACGCGTGCGGATCTGCTCACCACAAACCTCAAGACAGCAAACCTCTCAAACTGCGACCTCAGCCATCAGCACCTCAGTGGGCTGGACCTTGCCGGTGGGTTCTGTTGTCCTGTATGATGTCTTACATCTGGTTGGTCTGTATATGTTTGCTTGCAGGCAGACGAAGGCGCACACAACAGCACAACGACACACTTTGCACCCCGTGCTGTCACGTGGAAGAAATGTTGACTGATGTGTTACAACACCATCAACACTCACCGCGACTGCCACCACCTCTTCACCATCCACATCAACACCGTTGTTCTTGACACCAGACACGACGCTGGCCGGCGCAAACCTGACGGGGTCCATCATGATGGGGACGCTACTGCGGCGGTCAGACCTCAACCGCGCAAACCTGAGCGGCTGCGATCTTCGCGGTGCAGACTTTGCTGGTGTGTGCGCGCATGTGTGTGTGTGTGTGTGTGTGTGTGTGTGTGTGTGTGTGTGCCTGTGTGTGTGTGCCTGTGTGTGTGTGTGTGTGTGTATGTGCGTGTGTGTATACATCCGTGTTCGTGTGTCTGCCTGCCTGCCTGTCTGTCTGTCTGTCTGTCTGTCTGTCTCTGTGTCTGTGGGCTTCTACCCTCCTGTCTTCTGTCTATTGTGACACTGCGAACTGGGGCATTCTTTTGTTATATTTCGCCTCACCACCCGTTGTTTCCTTGGCTCGTTCCCTCCATCTCTCCCACAAATCACACCACGCATTCACCTCACTGGCCTTTTTATTGCTGACACGCCACGTGTGCCAGAGTCCCAGCTGCGTGGCATTGTCCTGAAGGACGCTAATCTTGTCGGTGCTGCTCTCTACAACGCGTCGCTCAGTGGCTGCGATCTCCGTGGTTGTGATCTCACAGGCTGTGACCTCACAGGTTGGTCATTGCCATCAGTCTGTGTGTCCGGGTGCCTGCGTGCCTGTGTGTGTGTGTGTGTGTCTGTGTGTGCCTGTGTGTGTCTGTGTGTGTGTGTGTCCTGTGACGTGCGTCTCGTAGGTGATTGCCCTGTCATCTCTTCATCGTGTGTTACCATTGCTCGCCCTCATGGTGACACCATCCACCAGAGTCGAACTTGAGCGGTGCGTTGTTAACAAACGCGTGCCTCACCGGGGCAACCCTGAAAAAAGCGGACATGAGCAACTGCGATCTGCAAGGCCACGACCTGAGCGGTTGCGATTTGACAGGCATGTTTTGGCACATGTGAGGGGCGTTCGCCCGCTCGGTTGTCCACGCTCACCGTCCTCGCCATTTCACTTTCCGCTGCACCTCCCACTCCGTCTTCATGCGAACTCACTCACTTGTTTGCTGCTCCCTCAATGCCCTCCGCTCACACCCACCATAACCAACGCGTACACCGGTTTCTTTCTTTCGACAACACAGAGTGCAACCTAACCAGCTGTAACCTGCAAGGAGCCAACTTGTACAACGCCAATATGCAGGATGCCACGCTCAAGGCCTGCAGTTTGCTTGGCGCAAACCTACGCGAAGCAAACCTCAACAACTGTGACATGCACATGCATGACTTGCGAGGTGTGACAGCCGAGATGACATTGCGCATACCACCATTCTTGCTACGCCCTGCTCTTGCCACCCACGCAACCACGCTTGTGCTGGGTCCCGTCGTCAAACGATGCCATGCAAGGCACTGTGGGGTGCACTGCACTGTGCTGCTGTTACCAGCTCAATCTGACAAGTTCGGGTGTGCCATCTCACTCGACCTTCTTGTTGTCTGTTTTGCAGCGACGGACTTAAGCGACGCAAACCTCCGAAACACAAACCTGTGGGGCGCCAACCTTGAGGATGCCTGTCTCAGCAGCTGTGACCTTCGAGGTGATCTTGATGCCTCGAATAACTGACCTCCGTCCTAAATTTGCCCGTAGCCATTTGCTGCCTTCTTGCGTTCACACGTATGATGATGCAACATTTCCATCCCATCTCTTTACATGTCAACTCTTCGCTACATTCGTGCTCCCAGATGATTTGTGTCTTCAACTCATCTCCCTCATCTCCCGCATGTGCTGTTTTGTTTCTGCTGGTATCGCTTTCTTGCTTTGGCACCAGGCGCGCGGCTTGGCAAGGCAAACCTTACCCGCACAGACCTTGACGACGCAACACTGGTGCAGGCTGACTTTAGTGAATGTGATCTCACCGGTTTTGACTTCAGCGACTGCGACATGTCAGGTGAGGCTCTGCGTGCGTGTGTGTGTGTGTGTGTGTGTTGGGGGGGGGGGTGATGAAGGGATACGTGTGAGCTCAAGGTCTGTTTCGCACAGCGCCCTTGAAGCCTTGAAATCGCGAAAGCTGGCACAACTACACGCACTCACTCGCACACACACACACACACACACACACACACACACACACACACACACACACACACACACACACACACACACACACACACACACACGATAGGGTGTGGCTTCAACAAGTGCAACCTCAAAGGTGCCAACTTGAGCAACAGCAAGATGGGCGGCTCGAGCCTGAAGCACGCCATTTTGGCCCACGCCCGCCTGCAGAACACCATCCTCAACAAGGCCATCCTGCAATTTGCAGACCTCTCGTATGCATATCTTGACGGTGCGAAGCTCCAAGCAGCAGACTTGTCCCACGCCAACCTGCTGGGCGCGACGTTCACAAACACAGATCTCCGCTCTGCCGTGCTCAAGGACTCCGTGCATGACAACGTCAACTTTGAGAACGCAAACATGACTGGCGTTGTTTGGATGTAATAATGTGCTTATGTGCATGTGAGATGTGGATTGATTGTTTGTTTCTTGTTTGATTGTGCCGTGTCACAACACCCTCAGATCCCTCTTCCTTGCTTCCCTGCCTCCCCTTCAAGCTGAGTGCAGCGCTTCCAGGCTTCCTGTTCTCTCAAGCTCTCTTGTTGTTACTACTTTACTAGGGTGCATTCATTGCCCAATCAACACCGCGCGTTTTCGCTTTGGGTGTTGTGCAACATCAAACCCCCCTGTACAACAACACTGCCCTTGTGGTCTTCTTGGTCTTCTTTCCGCCGGGAGAGAGCACTCACATCAATCCTTTCAAGCAAGCAAGCAAAACGCAGCAAATCGCCACGCCCTGCTCGGCAGAGACAAAACATGGCGGGAAAATGGCAGGCCCGCTTGTTACTTGCCGTTCTTCTGTGGTTTTGCAGTTTTTGGTCCCTTTTCCTTCTCGACATTCATCAATCTCACACACACACAAACAACAGGAAGACACACATACACACGACCGCGACCTGGCAGCCAGTGAAGCAAGCACCAACGACTCTCAAGAGCATCATGCCTCGGCACGCATATCGCGCCTCATTGCTTGACTTTCATCAAGTCAGTCACTTGTCATGAGGAGATGCATAGACAGTGGGTGTGGCGACCGCTGTGCGTTGCCGTTTTCGATGTTGCAATCCAACAACACACGCCCATGTACACTACGAACCGTATTAACAACTCGGGGGCACACACACACACACACACACACACACTTGCTAACACACACACTTGCTAACACACACACTTGCTAACACACACACACACACACACACTCGCAAACACACACGCACACACACTTGCAAACACACGCACACACACACACACACACACACACACACACACACACACACACACACACACACACACACACAACGCAGGATGCCACGAAGGTTGGGCTTGATGGAGACGGTGCCAAGGTTGCGAGCCACATTCGGTTCGTGGACGACGGCCTGTTGATCGTGGAAGATGGCAAGATTGCGTACGCTGGCGCCTTTGAGGAAGAGCTCATCAACGGCGACACTGTCCATGACTTTCGAGGGAAGATCATCTGCCCCGGCTTCATCGACACACACATCCATTATCCGCAGATGGAGATGATCTGCGCTTACGGCGAGCAACTCCTCGACTGGCTCAAGACATACACCTTTCCCACCGAACGCAAATACAGCGACAAAACGTATGCATTCTGTGTTTGCGCGCGCGCGTGTGTTTGTGTTTGTGTGTGCGTGCGTGCGCGCGTGTGGGTGTGTTTTTGTGTGCGTGCATGTGTGTGTGCGCGCGTACGTGTTTGTTTGTGTGTGTGTGTGTGTGTGTGTGTGTGTGTGTGTGTGTGTGTGTGTGTGTGTGTGTGTGTGTGTGTGTGTGTGTGCATGTGTGTGTGTGTGTGTGTGGGTGTGTGGGTGTGTGTCTCCTGTGCTATGCACGCTCAAGCACAATGCAAAGCCGCCACTCTTTCCTGTTCCAGGACTACACGTGCCCTTTTCTCCCAACTCACCGCAACCTTCCGCAAGCTACCGCACCTCACAACATCCCCCCTGCCTCGTCATCCACCCTCCAGGTATGCCCGGGAGATGGCGATGATCTGCATCCGGGAGCTGTTCAAGAACGGCACGACGACTGCCGCGGTGTTCTGCACGGTGCACCCGGAGTCTGTGGACGCCTTCTTTGAGGTGGCGGAGACACACAACATGCTTGTCATCGCGGGGAAGGTGCTCATGGACCGCAACGCACCAGAGTACCTGCAAGACACGCCGGAGCGCGCATACGACGAGAGCAAGGCGCTGATTGAGAAGTGGCATGGGCGTGGGCGCTGCCTGTATGCGATTACGCCGCGCTTCGCGCCAACATCGACTGCCGCGCAGCTGGAGGCGGCCGGACGCCTGCGCCGCGAGTTCCCGGACGTGTTTGTGCACACGCACCTGGCGGAGAACAAGGCAGAGGTGGAGTGGGTACAGGAGTTGTTCCCAGAGGCGCGCAGCTACTTTGACGTGTACAAGCGGTTTGGCCTAACGGGCCGCCGGTGCATCTTCGCCCACTGCATCCACCTGGACGACACGGACATGCACGAGTTCAGCGACAGCCGCAGCGTGGCGGCGTTCTGCCCCACGTCCAACCTGTTCCTCGGGAGCGGCCTGCTGCCGCTACAGAGGATGCGCGAGATGCACGTGTTGCTCACGCTCGGCACCGACGTGGGCGCCGGCACAAGCTTCAGCATGTTCCAGACCTTCCACGATGCATACAAGGTGTCACAGCTGCAGGGGGCGAAGTTGAGTGTGGAGGAGGGCCTGTACATGGCCACGCTCGGGGCTGCGCACGCGCTTGGGCTTGACGACCGCATCGGCAACCTGGACGTCGGCAAGGACGCCGACTTTGTGATGCTGGACCCCACGGCGACGGAACTGCAGCAGCTGCGGTGGGCCACGCCGAGCCCGCTGTCGGACCGCCTGTTCACTTTGTTCATGCTGGGGGACCACCACAACATCTTCCGCACCTACGTCCACGGCGCAGAAGTGTACGCTCGCTCCTCCTGAGCGCGTGTACCTGTGCCTGTGCCTGTGTCGGTGTGGGTGCGATTGTGCGTGTTATGATGAAGCACGTGTGTGTCCATTCGACATGTCATCTTTGAGTTGAATCACGGCCCGCACGATATTTGAATGTGTTGTGCTGTGATCCTGTGCACTTGCTGCCCTCAGCTCGCTCTGCTCTTCTTTGGGCGCTTCGAGCTCTCTTCGTTGTCATTGTGCAAGTAATTTGTGGGTTTGTTGGCTGTTTACTACTGGGTGTGCTTCGGCTGAGGCGAGCACGTCAAGTCGGGCGGCTCAGGACACGCACATACAGACGGACACAGACACAAGACCTCACTGCGTCACATCACATCACATCATGTCACATCACATCAAACAAGCAAACAGAGATATAGAGGACTGCCTGTAATGCAACTACACAGCCCATGCAATCAAACGCAGACCGTCAGGAGAAGGAAGAACAGACGCATGCGCCATTGTGCAGGCATTCATTCACGACTGCGTGCGAAGGTTAGGGTGGTGGAAGCACTGAGTGCGGAACAGCTTGCGCGGGTGGTTGCCGTAGCCGCCCATGCTGCGGTGCATGCACGTCTTGTTGTCCCACAGCACGAGGTCGCCCTTGGTCCACTTGTGGTAGTACACGTACGGCTCCCTGTCGAGGTGGGCGAGCACGCGGCCGATGATGTCGCGCGACTCCTCCTTGGTCTTGCCCTTGATCGTGACGTTGCCGTTTCCAGGGTACAGCGACTCGATGCCGGACTCGTCGTGGTTGAAGATGATGGAGTGAAGGGCAACGGGGAAGCGCTCGTCGTCCTCCTTCAGGCTGGAGAAGTCCGGGATCTTGCGGGCATCCACCTCAATCTGCAGGCCCTCGAGCTCCTTGCGCAGCTCGGGATCCATCTGCTGCAGCGCAAGCACCGTGTCGGCAAAACCCGTATCGCCGCCCTCCTCTGGCACAATCACAGAGTAAAGGAAGTTCATCACGTACTCGCGGGGCGCAACCCAGAAGTTGCCCTGTGAAGCATAGTAAACAGCAACAGCAGATCGCACCGGTGCGAGGCAGCCAGTGAAGCAAATTGGCATTTTGTGAGTGGGTGGGTATGTACGGAGGCGGTCAACGTTTGATGTCCGAAGCACTGTGGATGGAGGAAAAACAAGAGCAAGAACACATTTTGAGCGTGGGTGGTGCAAGGAGAACATGATTCTGCCAAACTCACGTCTTGGTGCCAGTACTCGGCAGCCTTGTTGTTTGGAATGATGGTGCCATCCGGGCGCATGTTGGAGACGACGGTGACGCGCGGCTGAGACTTGGCTTGGTGGCCAAACGCCATCTCGCTTGGCAGATCCACGGGTGCACCAAACAGCTCTGCGATGCGCGCCATGTCTTCTTCTTCCAAATCCTGCTTGGGAAGCACAACGACGCTGTACTTGAGGACAGCCTCCCGCACCTTCTCCGCGCCCTCTGGCGTGAGCGTCTTCATGTCGATGCCCTCAAGGACATGGCCGATGCGGCGCGGCGGCTGCTGCTGTTTTGCATCTGCAGTCGTGGACATGGCTGGGGCTGGTGGTGGTATGTGGTGGTCTGGTTGTTAGTGGGGGGTAGTGGGGGGAGCTGGGAGAGAATGCACGCGCCTTGAAGCGTTCTGCTGTGCTTGCTTGTTTCCCCTCCGTTGGAACGATGTTTGTATGGGGTTGCGAAGTCGACAGTGCACAATCCAACCAATTTGCTCATTCATGCAGGTCAGCACGTTGAAGTGTGAAAGTGCTGATACCCAAGAATTGTGAAATGCTCCATATGGGGAAGTGGCGTTGGAGCGATGCCTGAAAAAATTATGCCTGCATGCAGAGGCAGGCTGGACGGAGGTCGCGGATAGATCACTTGCTTTTCTGCTTGACATGAAGAACAGCAAAACACACGACATCTCGCACATTCTTTGGCCGTCCGTTGTGAATCATGCGTTGGTGCGTGGCGTCGTTTGGTGTGCTTCTGCTTGTCGTCGTCGCGGGCACGCAGCTGCGACACGCGGTTGCGGCGGTGGTGGAATATGATCTCGTGGCACAGTATGCTTTTGTGGAGACCGAGCACCACCCCATCTACGCCTCAAGCATCAACGGCACCGTCCCTGGCCCTGAACTTCGCGTGAAGCGCGGCGACCGCCTTGTCGTGCACCTGCACAACAAGTTTGCCACCGAAGGCGTGTCCATCCATTGGCATGGTCTCGAGGTGTGTGTGCCTTTGTGCGTGTGTGTGTGCGTCTTGGTGCGTGCGTGCGTGTGTGTGTGTCTTTGTGTGTGCGTGTGCGTGTCTTTGTGTGTGTGTATCTCGTGTATGTGATTGCTTGCGTGATTGTTGCCTGTCCCCTGTGTGGCATGCGAGGCTTTGCCACGTCCATCCACACACGCACGCGCGCACACACACACACGCACACACACACACACACACACACACTCGCCCACCCACTCAATCCAATCGCCTTGTTCCTTCTCCATGCAGGTGCGCGATGCCATCAACATGGATGGCGTGGTGGGCCTAACACAGTGCGCGGTGCCACCAGGAGAATCCATGACGTACGAGTTTGTCATCACAGACGAGGCGGGCACATACTGGTATCACACACACGCGGGCATCGACCGCGTCGCAAGCCGTGGCCTCATTGGCGCCTTCATCATTTTGCCCGCAGATGACGAGGTGGATCCCCACGCACCGCTGTATGACGAAGACATCACGCTCCCGTTCGGTGACCTGTTTGAAGAAGCCACATACGCCCTCTTCCTGCAAAACTCTGGCAGCAAGCTGCCCTCATCCTCCCATGCACCGGACGGCACGAGCGTGGGGACCTTCCGCTGGTGGACGGGCCACGTGGCGGGCCAGCCCAACCGCAGGTTTGTCCTCGACGTGGAGCAAGGCAAGCGGTACCGACTTCGCCTCCTCAACATTGGCGAACTGTACGCGTTCTCGGTCTGCGTCGACAACCACAACCTGACCGTCATTGCCGCGGATGGCTCCAACACCGAGCCGTACGAGGCAGAGTGCGTGCAGCTGCACGTGGCGGAGCGCTTCGACGTCATCCTTGAAGCCAACCAGCCGGTCGACAACTACTGGCTCCGCTTCAAGCTGACGGAGGACCCAGCCCAGTTCTCCAACGAGCTGCTGGGCGTCGTGCGCTACACGGGCGCGCCCGCCGACGCCTCGCCAACCACCACAACGTCCCCGCGGCTGCAGCAGAAGACGGTCAACTGCTTCGATGCGGGCGCAACACCAGAGCAGGCACCTGACACGTGCATCCCTGTCACAGCGCTGAACCCGTTGTTGAGCCGCCCCGCGATGGAGAAGCCAACCGCGTTCTCACATGAGGCCGAGTTCATCTTTGTGCCTCCACCGTCCTTTGGCCACTTTACGCACGTTCGTGACTTTTCCCACGGCATTGACAACCCCATGACGCAGACAGCCATATCCAGCAAACCTTTGCTACAGTTTGGCACGGAGGGCGACCACGTGCACCCGCACATCAACGCAATGTACTTCGACTACAACCAGACGATCCTGATGTACATGAGCCACCACAAGGACTCGACGCGCTTCACCCACCCAATGCACCTGCACGGCCACAAGTTCCACGTTGTTGGCGTTGGCTATCCCCGGAAGAACGGCTGCCGCTGGACCACGTGCGAGAAGCTGCCGATGCCGTCGCCAGAGTCGCTGCTGCACCCGTCGGAGGCCCCGCTCAAGGACACGGTGGTGATGCCAGCTGGTGGCTGGGTTGCCATTGCCTTCAAGGCAGACAACCCGGGCATGTGGCTGGCCCACTGCCACATTCCGCTGCACCGCGACGACGGCATGCTGTGGACGATGCTGGAGGCCGTCGACCGCATCCCTGAGAGGAACCTCAGCTTTGCCGGCTTTCCCAGCTGCAACAACACGGCCATTGCGCACACGGCAACAGCGTGCGACTGCTACGAGGACCGCGACGCCGTGCTTGGGCAGACGCCCCGCAGCGACTGGAAGTGCTCCGCCCACAGCTTGTGCCGGCACGTGTCGCCCCCCTTGCAAGGCAAGGCGGACCAGTCTGGGCAGGTGCGGTTTGGCACTCGACGCAACGAGACCCCGCACTGGATTGCGCTCGTCATCATCCTCGCCCTGTGTTTTGGCTTCATCTTCCTGTGCCGGTGGCTGAGCAAGCGACGGCTGGCGACGCCAGCAAATGCAAACACAGCGGCCTCTGCCACGCACGGCCACGGAAGCGGCCATGGAACCGGGCTGAGGGAGGATGCCGAGATCATTGCCGGCTCTCATGCCACGTCGCTGGCAGAGCCGCCGGCTGTGTCCCTGCGGTGGAAGGACCTGCGTGTGGTGTCGGCCAAGGGCAGCAAGCCGTTGCTGCGTGGCGTGAGCGGCGTAGCGCAGCCAGGGTGCATCACGGGGGTGGTGGGCGCGAGCGGTAGCGGCAAGACGGTGCTGCTGCGCACGCTGGCGGGCCACTCGGTTGGCATTGTGTGGGAGGCTGGGGAGATTGTGGTTGGCGACGTGCCCGTGCAGGCGCTGCGGGAGGAGAACAAGGCGGCGGTGCTGTCGTTTCTGCCGACGGTGGCCCCGATCCGCGGCGACCTGTCTGTGGAGGACAACATCAACTACTGCGGGGCGCTGCTGCTGACTAACGCCACGGAGGACGAGTACAGCCAGGCCCTTGAGGAGACGCTGGAGGGGCTGATGCTGAC
>NW_004754920.1:277309-326216 GCF_000188695.1 Salpingoeca rosetta | reverse complement strand
TACTGGCTGCGGCTGGTGGTGTGGACGGTGTTGACTTTGCGTGCTGCGGTGTGGCCGATTGTGTTGGCACAATCACGTTTACGCTTGCATACGTGGGCGCTGACTGGGAGAGCAACCTGACGAAGAGCTTCATCCTCGCGCTTGCGGCCAACGTGTTCCACGCACTCGGGCTGCTGCTCGGGGCGGCGATTCCGGACCCCGCGGCAGCCGTTGCCGTGGTGACTGTTGTTGTGCAGGCGATGCTGATGATGGCTGGGTTCTACCGCACGCTGCCCGACGCGATCCAGTGGCTGCCGAGCGTGATTGGCATCCCGTACTACATCCTGACGGCGCTCATGCGCACGGAGTTCTCTGCCAACGACTCGTACCGCTGCCATCCGTCGAGGGCGAGCAGCGCCGTGGGTCCGCACGACTGCTACATCGAGACCAACCTGCTGACGGAGGACTACCGGCAGCGCAACATCCTGTTTGTGCAGTCACCGGAGGCACACGATCCCTCTGAGTGGGCGCTTGTGCTGCCGCTGGTGCTGTTCTACATTGGCATTCGCATTCTTGGCGCCATCATCCTGCTCCTTCGCATTCGCCGCAAGTTCCGCCTCCACGCTCAGCAGAAGCTGCCCTCGGACCATCGGCGCAGCAGCACGCATGCGAGCAGCGGTGCTGCGCCCGTGCGTCGCGAGCCAGAGACCAAGGCGCTCATCTCGTGTACTCACAGCAATGGCACGGCGACGGAAAACGGCCACTGCACCAAGCAGCGCCCCAGCCACCACCAGCGTCGCGCGTCCCAGAAGCAGCTGCTCCTGGAGGATGAAGCGAATGGGGACGCAATGGACGGGTTTAGCGGCCCGCACACGGACGTGTCGACCGTGTAGTGACAGTGTGACATGACAGGTGGAAGGGAGGAGGAGGACGAGGAGGACGAGAAGTGAAAAGGATGTGTGTTTGGTTGCGAGGCAGGGCAGTAAGGTGCCTTGGACGTCTTGTGTGTGTGTGTGTGTGTGTGCATGCGTGCGTATGTGCATGTGCGCGCGTGTGCATGTGCGCGCGTGCGTATGTGCATGTGCGCGCGTGTGCACGTGTAGGTGTGTGTGAGAGCAGGCGCCACATAGATAAAAAGAAAAGTAAATCAATAGATCGATAGAAACCAAGTGCCTCGGTGCGAGGCTCATGTGCAGTGCTGCGACTGTCGCTTAGACAGTTGCAGGGGGCTCTGTTGCGGCCGGGCCACCGGGGCTACGTGAGGTCACTGGGGCGCTGTGTGGCTGTCCCTCATCGTTGTCGGTGGTGGCGGTGGCGGCGGTGGCAGCAGTGCCGTCGTTGCTGTCATTGCTGCGCTGGCCGCTGTGGCCGGGGGGTGTGTTCTGCGGATGCTTGCGCTTGCGGGTGCGCTTGCCCTGTTGGTGGTTGCGCTGGGCTTGAGCGCGCGCCCGCTGCACCGTCTGGGTGCTCTGGCGGGGAGTGTGTGCGTCTCCCGCCCGGACCGAGCCCGGCTGGTTTTGTGTTGTTGTTTGAAAATGATACACTGGCACAACTCCAGACAGAAGAGAGTGAAGAGCACTCTTATTTGTCGCGATGCAAGCAAACCAAACAAAACGCCACAACTACAAGCCAAAGCCTCTTGTCCCCCTCCTGCTCTCCTGACCATGCACTGGCAGCTCTATCGCGCATCACTTCTCAACTTCCATCATGTATGGTGGTCTCGCATCATGCTGTGCATTGAGTTTGGGGCAGGTACCAAGCATGTTGAAAGCAAGTAGGCGCGGGAGTGGTGGAACTGGTCTGCGAAGCACGCACTCTTTGCAAGGACATGCACATGAACTGGCCGCTTCACAGATCAACGCGTTGCTGTTGCTGCTGCTGCTGCTGTGGTTGTGGCTTGTCTTGAGCGCCGTCGTGGACTTGAAGGATGATTTTGCCCGTGTTCTTGTTCTCCTCCAGGAATGTGTGCGAGTCGGCCACTTGGTCCAGCGGAAACACCTTCGCAATCGACACCCTGCACAGGTAGCATGGCGTTTCGTTGACCACACAAAGCGGTAGCGTGGGCAAGGAGACAATGAACTGAAGGCTGTGTGTGTGCGTTTGTGCTTGTGTGCGTGCGTGTGTGTGTGTGTGTGTGTGTGTGTGTGTGTGTGTGTGTGTGTGTGTGTGTGTGTGTGTGTGTGTGTGTGTGTGTGTGTGTGTGTGTGTTGAGAACAAAGGAAGGACGCGTGTGCAAGTTGTCGTAAAGAAGGGAAACAAGTAATTTAAACTCACTTGAACTGGCCTGATGAGAACTTTGGCAAGCTGGTTTGCGTAAACTGGGAAATGAGACGGCGCTTGTAGTCGAGGGAACGCGTGCGCAGGGTGGTCCCAACCAGCGTCACCCGCTTCTTTAGCAGGCTGTGCGTGTGTGTGCGTGCGAGTGATTGAGTGAGCGTGTGTGTGTGTGTGTGTATGTGCGAGTGTGCGAGTGAGTGAGAGCGTGTGTTTGACGCGTGTAGTTGTGAATACGTAGGCAAAGCACCGACGAGAGTGAACAGAGTGCCTGAACGACCACATGCGGTTGACCAAGCCAACAAGCGATCTCACGTGCGGAAGAGGGGTCCATCAATATCTGCGCCGCCCATGAGCGCGTAGAGGACCCATGTGCCGTCCAGGGCAACAGCCTGTGCGTTCTGCTCCCAGTAGGACCCGGCAACACAGTCAAGCACGAGGTTGAACCCCTTGCCTGCGATGGAGTGCGGGGTACAGTGACGCGAGGGTGCGGAAATACATATTACTTGGCAAAGCAGATGCAAGCACATGCACCAACTGAAAAAAAAAAAAAAAAGGTAGCACATATATTCGTGGAAACACACACACACACACACACACACACACACACACACACACACACACACACACACACACACACACACACACACACACACACACACACAAACAAACGCACACACACACAAAAAGAAAAACACAAACAAACGCACACGCGCACACACACACACACAAAACATAAACACACACACACACACACACACACACACACACACACACACACACACACACACACACACACACACACACACACACACACACACACACACACACACACACACTGACCGTCTGTGAACTTGAGGGCCGTGTCGATCCACGGGCCCTCGTGGCGATTTGCGCCCCCAACAGCGCCGAGTGCGACGGCACTGGCCAATTTCTCCGGACTGCCGACTGTGACGACAGGGATGGCGCCAGCAGCCACCGTCAACTGCACGGCTATGCATACAGCAGGTGTACATGTGCATTTGGGGGGGGGGAGGGGGTTTGGAGAGAATAAGCGGGGACAGGAGGGTGTGTGGCTGCGAGTGAACGTCGGGAGAAGCACAAACACACAAACACACAGACACACAAACACAAACACACAGACACACAGACACACAGACACATAGACACAGACACACAGACACAGGCACACACACCTGCAAGGCCAACACCAGAGGCGCCAGCGTGGATGAGAACGTAGTCGCCCTTCTTGACGGAGCCAACAAAGTGCAGCAGCTGGTACGCTGTCAACCAGCCCTGGTACATTTGGGGGGGGGGGAAGGTGACGGTTTGTGGCAACAGCACACATTTGAGTGAGCGGTAATGGACCAAACGAGCAGCATGATGATATGCACCCACAACAATACAGACACACAAGCAACACACACGCATACACGCACACACGCACAACTGGTTCATACTTCGGGGATTGCAGCACCCTCGACAAAGGAGAATCCGGAAGGAAGTGGCATGAGTTGCCCTTCTGGCACAGTGCAGTACTCGGCATAGCCGCCACCTGAATCCAAACATGGCACGGGCGTGTGCGTGTGCGTGCGTGTGCGTGCGTGTGTGTGTGTGTGTAAGATGCGATGGTAGCAGGAATGTGCATTGCAGGTGTGCGTGTTGGTCGCTGTCGTACACATCCAAACTTACGCACACACACACACACAGACACAGGCAGACGCACACACACACAGACACAGGCAGACGCACAGAGACACTCGCACACACACACACACACACACACACACACCTGCGAGCAGGGCGATGACGGGATCGCCAACCTTGAACTTGGAAGAGCAGCCTTCGCCAACAATTTCAACGACACCAGCTAATGTGGTGTGACACAAACGACATGCGCCAACACAGGAGACAGGGTGAGTATCTTGAGGAATCGTACAGTGGCGGGGCGCCGCAAAACACGTTTGACGACATGGCCATCCACGGGCATGCACACGAACATGCTTCGAGGCCGATGATCTCGGAGCTGCCAGCTGGGGGCGGATACCATCCTTGGCGCTGGAGCGTGTCTGCACGGTTGACGGCTGTCGCCATGACCTTGATCAGGACCTGTGAAAAGGGACATGATGTGGCAATGTGGGGGTTGCGTCACCGATCCTGTGTGCTTACCCTAGGGCATCATTGCCTCCTGCAAGAAGGCAGCACAAAACCACACACGATTACACACACACACACACACGTTTACACACACACACACACACAAGTTTACACACACACACACACAAGTTTACACACACACACAAGTTTACATACACACACGTTGACACACACACACACACACACACGTTGACACACACACACACACACACACACGTTTACACACACACACACACGTTTACACACACACACACACACACACACACACACACACACACACACACACACACACACACAAACCTCGCCCTGGCCCGGCTTGGGACGCGAAACGGATCCAACACTCATGGTCTGCGGACCACCCGTCTCTGTCTGCACGACAGCTCGCATCGTTGTGGCAGCGCCGTCAGCCATGTTCAGCACACCCTCACAAGAACCTGCACAGCAGACAAGAAGCACAAGCACACAGAACGAGAACGAGGCAGCGGCTGTCCTCCACAAACAAGCCATTTGCGGAAAATTAATAGAAGACTTTATCAATTTTCGCTGACAGCCAATGAAGCGAGCAAAGCAGCCAAGCAGCCAACCTTTCCTCCCTTGTCCTTCTCTCTCTCCTTCTCTCTCTGAAGTCTCTTGCCCTTGCCTGCAGGCACGATCTTGTGACGATGAGCTGGCGACCTTGGTGTGTGGCACACCGCGCGATCGCTGTCATGTGCGTGGTGGCGGGCGTTGTTCTGTTGGGTGGTGGTATGATCGACGCGGTAAACGCAGAAGCAAGCACAGGCAAAGCTGTCCTTGTGCAGAATGAGGCCGGTGATGTGCACTTGAACACGAGCGATCCACGGCAGCGCGTGCTGCTCAACGGCTTGGACGTGCACGCTGAACTGCAGCGCCTGAACCTGTGGAACCACCGCTTGCACACTGGCGTGTGCTTCATCCGAAACGGCGGCGTGTTTCTGGATGCACAGACACTGAGCGGCCTCCCGCCTGGTGTGGACAAGTGGCGTCGGGGCGTCCGGGCCAGGAACGGCAAAATCTACGGCATCCCACGCGCTGCGACTGCCGTGTTGATCATCGACCCCGCGAGCAACACATATGACATCACCACAATGACCGGGTTCGCCACAGACGTTTACAAGTGGGCCGACGGCGTCCTTGCAGGGAATGGCAAGATCTACTGCATCCCAGAACAGACGACGATGGTGCTGGTGATTGACCCGAAATACGACGTGTTCGACGCGAGCACCATCAGCGTGGCAGGGTATCTTGTCTCTGGTGAAAGCGGCAACTGGGAGGCGGCCGTTCTGGCGGACAATGGCAAGATCTATGCCGTCCCCAACACGAACACCCATGTGCTGGTGATCAACCCAGACACCAACACCACGTCCACGATTGCAGTAAACGGTGCCGACAACACGAATTACAAGTGGTTTGGCGCCGTGCTTGCACGCAATGGCAAGATCTATGGTATTCCGTATCGTGCCACGTCCATCCTCATCACGGACTCTGCGGACGCAACCACCCTCACCTTGGACGGCAACACCGGTGGCGGAATGGGTGACAACGGCCCATCCAGCGACTTTGATTTTGGCTGGGCTGGCGGCGTTCTGGCGCAGAACGGCCTCATCTATGGCATCCGCACAACGCGGGTGCACTGCTCATCATCGACCCGAACCAAAACACGGTTGTCATCCGCACAGACAGCACGCTCTACGGCACTGAAAAGTGGGCTGGCGGCGTGGTCGTGGACGATGGCCGCATCCTGGGCGTGCCCTTTTCGGCCAGTAGCGTGCTGACCATTCAGCCCACAACAAACAGCGTTGGGCTCGTCACCAGTGCTGCTTCCTTCGACAGCACTGTCATGGGGGCCAGGTGGTTTGGCGGTGTTGAGGCCGAAGACGGCCGCATCTTCGCCATCCCGGCAGCTGCCACGTCCATCCTCGTCATCGACCCGCTCTGCATGTCCACATAGCAAGCAGCTGAAGCAATGTCGCTTTTGTGTGCTGGTGTAGGGACTTGCGCACGTGTGTATTGTGTCTGCGTGCTTGTGTGAGTGCGTGTGTCTGTGAGTTTGTAATTTCTGTAAGTAGGTAAGTGCTTTAGTGGGTGTGTTCTTTTTCTTTTGTTCTTTTGTGTTTCAGAACTTCTGGCTGACCTTGCTTGGCCGTGTGGGGGTTGAGTGTGGGTGAAGCGCATCATTGGAGAATGAGGATGAGGATGAGGATGCGGGACAAGGGACGACGTGGGGTCTTGAGGTCTTGAGCTTCCTCTCTTCATAGCTTCATGCTTTGTTTCTTGTCTTGCTTGCTTGCTTGCCTTGTTGCTTACCTTTGATTGTGGAGAATTGGTGGACATTTTCGCACAAGTATCGGCACGAGAGCAACAGTGATGACTGCGCTGGCATTGGCGGAAGTGGGAACGCGGTTGGCGCTGGTTGACACGCCAGCGCTGGTTGTCGTGCAACCGTGAGTTGTGGTTGTGGTTGGTAGTGTGGTTGCAGGGATGAATGTGGGGGTAGCTGTCTGCTGCTGTACCGGTTGACGTGCATTTCTCGAGTCGGGGTTGTTTCTCTCGGCAATGCACCGTGCCGCTGCTCACTGACTGACTCGTGCTCGCTTCGTGTGCTCGCTTCGTGTGCTCGCTTCATGTGCTCGCTTCGTGTGCTCGCTTCATGTGCTCGCTTCGTGTGCTCGCTTCGTGTGCTCGCTTCGTGTGATGAAGAAAGCTGGATGCCAACCTGCAGCGAATGCGTACTGCGCTGCAGCAGTTCCCACACATCACACTGCGCCCCCATTTGAAGGCGCACAAGAGCAGCTACTTTGCCAACGCACAAGCAGCAGCCGGTGTCGTGAGTTGATGTGAACACCATTCCACAATGTGTGTGTGTGTGTGTGTGTGTGTGTGTGTGTGTGTGTGTGTGTGTGTGTGTGTGTGTTGGAAGCAGGACAGGAAGGCAGTGCATCTGCCATGTGAATGCTTCGCGTGTGGTGTTTTGATCGGATGTGTCTTGGTTCACTGTTATCTTTGCTGTTATATTTTCGCCCTTGTCTTTTGCACTGCAGTCCGCATGGTGCTGTCAGAAGTTGCAGGAGGCAGAGGGCATCCTTCCCAAAGTCCCAGGTAACAGGCGAGGCAGCGGCTGTCGCTGTAGCTAATGTGGCTGTAGGCGTGATGGTATGGTGTGGGTGTGGGTGATCACCTGGTGTGCGTGTGCGTGTGTGTGTGTGTGACAAATTTGTATGGCTTGCGCGGTTGCTGTTCACGACATTAGCTGCGTCAACCCCTAACTGGTGTTGTCTGTAGGCATGCGGGACTTGCTCATCACCAACGAAATCGTGGGCAAGCGCAAAGTCGAGCGCCTGATGTCCCTGGTAAGTGAGTGCAAGCGTGCTTGTACCCGAGTGTGCGACTGTCTTTCATGCGAGTGCGTGCTTAACCCATGAGCAGGCACTTTCAATGCTGGTAATATGCGTCTTCCGTTGCATCCGTTCACGCACAAGCTAATATGAGGCGATTGCATGGGTGCAGGTGAAGGAGCACCATGCACGGACAAAGATCACCGTGTTGGTGGACGACGTGGATAACTGCCGCGCCCTCAATGCAGCCATGGCCAACGCCAGCCTGGACGACGCAAAGCTGCACGTGCTCGCAGAGGTTGATGTGGGGCAGGAGCGCTGTGGTGTTGCGCCTGGCAGCGAAGACTTGGTTGCACTTGCCCGTGTCGTCACAGAGGAATGCCCTCATCTCCACTGGTCCGGCATCCAGTGCTATCAGGTGTGTGTGTGTGTGTGTGTGTGTGTGTGTGTGTGTGTGTGAGTGTGTGTGTGTGAGTGTGAGTGTGTGTGTGTGTGTGTGTGTGTGTGTGACAAAGGCGTTGTTGTACCTTTCGCCTGCACTGTCACGTATGCACTACGCGCGCCTCAACTTCGCATACTTCCGCCCCCCCCCCCGGCCCCGGCACATACAACACTGCCGCTCCATCGCAAACACCAACACGCCAGGGCAAGCTGCAGCACGTGCGCAACTACGAAGAGAAGCGACAGCTTGTGAATGGTGTGGCCGCCAAGGCCGACGCCAGTCGAACTGTTCTTGAGGAGAACGGGTTCCCCTGCCCCATCATCAGCGGTAAGCGTTGTGTTGTGTTGTGTTGTGTTGTGTTGTGTAGTGTAGTGTAGTGTAGTGTAGTGTAGTGTAGTGTAGTGTAGTGTTGTGTTGTGTTGTGTTGTGTAGTGTAGTGTAGTGTAGTGTAGTGTAGTGTAGTGTAGTGTAGTGTAGTGTAGTGTTGTGTTGTTGTGTTGTGTGTATGTGTTGTGTGTATGTGTTGTGTGTATGTGTGTATCTGTATATGTATGCATGTGTGTGTGTGTGTGCCTTGCACATGCTCAACACCACCGATGCCACTGAATACGATCCAAGCAACGCCCTCGCCAACCCGTTTCTCGAATCGGCAACACCAGGGGGTGGTACGGGCACGTTTGTGTTGGAGGCTCAGGCGGGCGTGCACAACGAATGCCAGCCGGGCTCATATGTGTTCATGGATGTCGACTACTCTAAGAACCTCGACCAGGTGTGAACATCTGCACATATGTGTGTGCGTGTGCGTGTGTGTTTGCATGCGTGTATGTGCGTGCTTCATTGCGGAGTGCAGTCCAAGTGAGGATGGTTTGCATGCTTGCTTGTGCTTGCATGTTTGTGCCGTGTGCAGTTGAGTCGCGCGTGTGGCGCCTTCTCGGTCGCTGTTTGCACCAACGTCCACCGTCCTGACATGCACGTGCGCTGCACGGTATGCTGATCGCGCCATGCAGAGCGGACAGCTGACAACGGATTTCGAGCACAGCCTGTTTGTGCACACGACCATCATGTCCAAACCAACAGCAACGCGTCTGGTGGTTGATGCGGGAATGAAGGTACAGCCATGACGCTTTCGTCTGTAACCGCGTGTACGTGTGTGTGTGTGTGTGTGTGTGTGTGTGTGTGTGTGTGTGTGTGTGTGTGTGTGTGTGTGTGTGTGTGTGTGTGTGTGTGTGTGTGTGTGTGTGTGTGTGTGTGTGTGTGTGTGTGTGTGTGTGTGTGTCATCGCGAACCACACCACCATCATCATCACCACCATCACCACCGTCATCACCATCACCACCTCCACCACCAGGCCGTCTCGCTTGACTCGGGACCGCCAATTGTTGTTGCGCTGCACGATGACGGCTCGTTCACGTCATGCGCCGAAGAGGTCGCCTGGGACGCTCGAGGGAGGGGAAAGAGCGTGGTGTGTGTGTGTGTGTGTCTGTGTCTGTGTGTGTGTCTGTGTGTGTGTCTGTGTCTGTGTCTGTGTGTGTCTGTGTGTGTGTGTCTGTGTGTGTCTGTGTGTGTGTGTGTGATAAACGGGGCTATGCAGGGGTGAGTCTGACTTGGCGTCTCCATGTGCTGTCAGGTCCCGAGCCAGTGGTGCGAAATTCGGCGAACCGAGAGGGCCTAAAACCCAAGCCATCAAGCATCCTCAAGCATTGGGAAGTGGCTTGGGTTTTTTAGGTTTCCACGCTACACGGGCCGGGATTGAAAGTCCGTTGCCTGGGCTCATGGGGGCTGCCCGAACGACCGGGAATCATGCATAATTTCCGAAAGTTACGTCCGTTTGGGTCTTACCCACACCAACCAAAAACCTAAAGCGTAGGGATCGTTATGTACTAGGAAAGCTCTAAACCGCGACCTAAGCTAGATCCCGCCGGAGTGGTGCTAACAAGAGGGACGCGAAAGATGCTTTAACACAAGTCACCATTGGACCTATGTTCTGCTGCATAGCCATCCCCGAAACCCAAAAATTAAGGACCTCGTGCATAACTTTAAATTAATTACTACATGTTAGGATCCACGGGAAATTATGTTTGAGAACAAAGAGGTGGTCCCCATTCCTGAGCCAATTCCTCTATAACACTAGCTCAGAAAGGACAGCATCGCTAGTGCAGGAAAAATCGCTACCTTGTCGGCGTCAGTGTGCATAGGCCCTCACGTCACTTGACACCTCCGGACAGAACTCCGATGGCAGTCCGTCTAAGAACCCAAAGTAACACCCTGTCACTGTACTTATTCAACATCCAGTGGTCCCGCACGCACACACACACACGCACACACACACACACACACACACACACTCACACACACACACTCACACACACACACAATCTAGGTTGGGGACACACTGCAGCTGATTCCTGGGCACTGTGACCCGACTGTGAACCTCTACGACCAATATGTTGTCATCGCCGATGGCGTCGTGACGGCGCTCCCGCCCATCGAAGGCCGGGGACCAGGCGTGTGATCATGATCATGATGATGATGGTGGTGGAACGTTGCTCCTTTTATTGCCGTCCTTTGTTTGTATGCGTGTGGCTTTGTGGGTGCGCTGCGCTGTTTGGTGTTCTCTCCCTTCAAGTGTCACATTGAAGAATAGCACGTGTCAGACGTGCCACCACAATGTTGTAAAACGATTCACTCCAGGGACACATGGACGAGTGAGTAACATCGCCTCTGTCGAAAACAGCTGGCGCAAGCAAGCAAGCAACAAAGCAAAGAGCACAAACAAACAAACAAACAAACAAACAAACAAACAAACAAACAAACAAACAAACAAGCAAGCAAACAAACAAACAAGCAAACAAGCAAACAAACAAACAAACACACATCACATCACAATCGTGCAAGCGCTGCCTATGAAATGAGCTTGTCGTGGAACTCGGTGGGAACGGAGGCGAGAAGACCCTTCGTCTCCAGCCAGGACCTGTTGAACAGGCGCGTTGCGTAGCGCTGTGGGGGGGGGGGTGATCGTGGTGTGGAGTTGATGTTGACAATTAGAAAGAGCGAGAAATGCGGCGCGCATGCCCACACCCACACACCCACACCCACACCCCCCACATCCCCACACCCACAGACACACACACGCCCACAGACACACACACACACACACAGACACACACACACCCACAGACACACACACACAGACACACACACACACAGACACACACACACAGACACACACACACACACAGACACACACCAGGCCGTTGTCACAGAGGAGGGAGACGACGGTGTGGCCGGGGCCCATCTGTTGCGCAACTTCAATCGCCGCCGCAACGTTTAGTCCGCTCGATGCGCCAACGCAGAAGCCTTCCTCATACAGCAGCCGCATCGCCTGCACAACGTACATACGTGTGCGTGTGTTTGGGGGAGGGGAGGTGTCAGCAGGGTAGGTGGTGTGCAAGACGAGTGGATTTAAGATTGAGGGTGATGAATGTGATTCGTATAATTATAGCAGTTCGCACAGGAACGCGTTCGCCCGAGAAGAAGCGAGATGCGTGGAAGCAACGACACGTGCACACGGCCCCGCACCACTTCGACGGATTTCTCGTCCGGCATGTGAATTGCGTAATCGACGGGCGCACCCTCCATGTTCGCAGTCACGCGGCCTTGGCCAATGCCTGCAGGCAATCAAAAAGACAGACAAAAATGAGTCCCTCAGAGGCAGAGGGCATGTTCTCTGTCGTTATCCTCCAATCTTCGGCCAGACGCCGTCCGCATGCACACACAGCGGACACACACGCACACACACACACACACGCACACACACACACACACATGCACATGCACGTGCACACACACATGCACATGCACATGCACGTGCACACACACACACACATGCACATGCACATGTGCACATGTCGGAGTGCTCACCTTCCGTGATGGATCCTGTGCCCTCACGCTCCAGCACACCGCGCTGGAAGAAGTTGTACAGGACGCTGCCCGGTGGGTCGGCAAGCACAATCTTCGCCATGGTGGTGGTGGTGGTGGTGGTCGTGGTGGTGAGGAAAGCGGTCACATGCACCACCAACGTCATCATTGCAGCCAATGTCACCGCCATGACCACCACCACCCCCGCACGGTATCACAACACCAAATATGACGAGTCATCACCATCACAGCTGTTGCAATGCCGCAGCTCACCTGCACGTTTGGGTTCATCTCTTTGAGAAACATGCCCGTGCCCGCGAGCGTGCCGCCCGTGCCCGTCGCACACGTGAACGCGTCAACACGGCCCTCTGTGGGGATGGAGGAGAAGAAAATTGAGCGAGGGAGGACACGTGTGCCACGTGTACATCCATTCAGAGTACAAAGCGCGCATACACACACACACACGTTCAACACGCACACGTATTCACACACACACACACACACACACACACACACACACACACACACACACACACACACACACACACACACACGTATTCACACATACACACACACACATGCCACGGCACCTGTTTGGTGCCAGATTTCGGGACCCGTCGTGTGGTAGTGGGCATCGCGGTTGGCGGTGTTGTCAAACTGATGGCATGGAACAGCACGGATTGGATTGGGAGAGGGGAAGTGCAGGGGCGTCACGCGTGGTGATTGGACCATGAGCACCTGTACGTGGTGTGGTGTCTTGGGTGTGGACATTCTCTCTACCAAACATACATACGCGCAAAAGAGATGTAGACACACTCTCAGACAACAACCACGATAATTGGTTTTCACACATTACACACACATAACAGACACACACACACATAACAGACACACACACACACAAAAGATATGCTTGCTTGTAGGCACCTGGTTGGTCCAAACAGCGTTGTCGAGCTCCTCTGAAAATCGCCGCGCCTGCACCCAGCAGGCGGCCGAGGTCGTGTTCGAGTGAGTTGGGGACACACATGGAGAGAGAGAGAGAGAGAGAGTGTGTGTGTGTGTGTGTGTGTGTGTGTGTGTGCATACGCAGCACATCCCTGCATGCGTTGTGGCACACCTGGTGGTTGTAGTTCATGGGGTCGTCAAAAGGTTTGGCGGGAACAGGGCGCACATCTGCTCCGAGCGTCCTGGTGGTGGTCAGAGTCACGTGTGACATACATCAACCATTACTCCAGGGGCGGGGGATATACTAGAGCACGCAGCCTTGAGGAAGGCACAGAAAGCACACACACACACGGACACACACACGGACACACACACGGACACACACACACACACACACACGCACACACACACATACATACATACAGACAAAGCAAATCTGAAGTGCGTGACAAACCTCAGGGTGTCAATCTTCTCTTTGGATTGCGTGTCTGGCATGTAGATGACGCACTTGTATCCTTTGGCATTGCAGATGTGTGCAAGGCCAATGCCCGTGTTGCCGGCGGTGCCCTCCACCACAGTGCCCCCAGGCTTAATCAAGCCTGTGGTGAGGACACAACAAAACCGTAGTGTTAGCACGAGCCTGGAGCCAACACAACAGCTGCCCGTGTCCACAAGCACACATAACACGCACGCACACATACACATACACACTGCCACAGACGAGCACTGTGCGCGCACACACGCGCACACCTACACGCCTACACACCTACACACCTACACACCTACACACCTATACACACATGCACACACCTCGCTCCTCTGCGTCCTGGATAAGAAAGAGAGCTGCCCTGTCCTTGACGGAGCCGCCGGGGTTCATTGCCTCGTTCTTCACCAAGATGTTGCAGCCTGAACAGCGCACGGGAGAAAACAAGACATGGGACAGAGGGTGAACAGTGACACAAACAACAATGGATGAGAGCTGCCACCCAGCAAGCTCCCCAAAAAAGCTAACATCACACACATACACACACATACACACACACATACACACACCTGTGGCTTCGCTGGGGCCTTTCAGCTTGATGAGTGGCGTCTTGCCCACAGCACCCACAAATCCAGCCCGCACATAGTCCTTCCAGGCCTAAGTTTGTTTGGCGTTTGGCGTGAGCAGACACAAAGAGCACAGTGAACGACTGACGCAGAGCATATTCACACCACACACACACACACAAACACACACACACAAACACACACACACACACACACCTGTGCTCCAGCAGTAGCTGTCTGTGCGTGGCGCACTGCCTGCCGCATCATCGCTGCCATCGTCGCTTCGGGTGCACTGGCTCTCTTGCTCTTGTCCCTTGCTTGCTTGCTGGCTGGCTTGCTTGCGTGTAGTGCACGGATGACGCGATCTGTCCGTACGACAGCGACATGCAGAAAGATAGCAAACCCCAGCAACGCAGGCGGATGTCAATAACGATTCGCAGGCAGGACCGGCAACACCACCTACTTCCTTCACACTCCATCCATCCTTCCTTCCTTCCTTCCTTCCTTCCTTCCTTCCTTCCTTCCTTCTTTGTGCAGACACTGAGGTGCAGCAGGCATGAGCTCGACGCCTCGGCGGGACCCCCACCGCAGCAATGCCGCAGTTTCAGCGTCGGCATCTCGCTCTGCTTCCACCAAGGCAACATCGCGACCTTCCACGTTCCCAGCCTCACCAACCGTCACGACAACGACGCCGAGCCCCACAGCCACACAGGCAACAACGACCCGGGCCACAAGCCAGGACCAGAGTGCTCGCACGTCCCGCACAGCAACCTCACACGCTGCTCATCGCATGGCGTCGAAGGTCGGAGTCATGGCTGCATCCCAGGGTGCAGATCTTGGCTGAGAGCGTGCTGGCGCGGCTTGCCTTTTGTTCCGTGTTGCTGGTTGTCTGACCCAAATGCACGCCAACATGCTGTGTGCAAGTGCTCACCTGCATACGTCATCCTGTGTAACGCGTACACGCACTCCCAGGAGCCGGCGGTGGGAAACCCAAACTCTGGCACCGTGAAGCGCGAGCGCCAGCGGCGGATGAAAGAGATTATGGACCAGCGCAACGCCATCGCGGCCAAGCTAGCAGAGGCACAGCGCGTTGCCCAGCAGCGCAAGCAGCTGCTCCTCCAACAATTTGGATCGCTCGGGTACGAACACACACACACATACATACACACACACACACACCTGTGCCCGCTGCCGCTCCTTGTGTTGCTGTTGAGTGATGTAGAGTCCTTGCTCTCTCCCCGAACGCGAATGGTGTGGTGGCAGGCCTGGGGGACCCTCTCCTCGGAGTGCGCGCAGGCGAAATGTGGGTGATGTTGGTTCGGATATGGGCGATGGCGATGACACGTGGCAAGGGGCGGGACCGATGCCCTTTGATGCCATGTCGACGTCGTCTCGACCGCAGGACAACGCAGGGCCGCAGTGGTCGACCCCATATCCACACAAGGCATCGGCAAGGCGCAGACACAGGCACATGCAACAGCAGCGAGAGCAACTTGAGCAGTTGCGTGACGACGGAGACAGCTTGCAGCGACGCAATATGGAGCTGGGTCGCGATCATGCACGACCAGACTCTGCAGACACAATGTCAGTTGCCAGCGACGCGAGGGCAGGCGTGGAATGGGAGAGCGAGTGAAGTGTGTGTGTGTGTGTGTGTGTGTGTGTGTGTGTGTGTGTGTGTGTGTGTGTGTGCGTACGTGTGCGTGCATGCGTACGTGTGCGACAAGCTGCAGCTTGGAGTTGTGCCAGCGCGTGAGTATACACACACACGCACAAACTCATTTTGCAGCTATATCCGTGGCGTTATTTCCTTCAATGCTGCTCTCACCTTCATGTTGCTGTTGTGTGATCGCCGCACCCCTTGTCCACAGCATCCCCGAGCGATTTCTTGGCACCATCGAGCCTGAAGGTGTGGCTACAGCTGGTGCTGTGCTGGCAGATACTGAGCCTTGTTCCACATGTGGAGGCACTCCATTGGCGTAATGTAACACACACATACACATACACACATACATACACATACATATACATACATACACATGCACATGCACATGCACATGCACATACGCATACACATGCACATACACATGCTCATACACATGATCTCTCGGTCTTACACGCTGCCATGTGCATACTAACGAACACACACACGTACACACACATACATACATACATACACACACATGCACATGCACGTGCGCGCACGCGGGTAAGACGCGGACACGACGTTGCAGGATGTGCGTGCGTGGAGAGAGAATTACATTCACGAGGGCGGGATGAACCCAGGTGCAGCACACGTGCGCTCGATTCAAGTTGTGTGCGTGTGTGTGTGTGTGTGTGTGTGTGTGTGTGTGGGTGTGGGTGTGTACATATGTTTGGGAGGAAATCTGACGAGTTGATGGGTTGATCGAGTGTGGTTTCCGCAACCACCTTTGCTGTCACGCCTGCCTCACATGTTGATCCATCGTCATCACTGCTTTACATCACACTCATGTTCTTCCCCACTCACACGTTCACACACACGCACACACGCACACAATCGGATGCACAATTGCACACACGAACACACACGCACATCCGCCCGCCATCCATCGACCGACACGCCACCTGATTGGCAGCAACGCTGCAATCGTTGCATGAGGTGGAGCGGAGGTGCACTGACGCAGCGAAACGACCGAACACGCATGATGACACGCGCGATCACAATGCACACGCACCAACAGCAACAGCAGCAGCACATGCAACCAACACCCGTGCAAGCAATGCAACACAGTTTGCGGCAACACAGCCAGAGCCAAACACGACCACGGCAATGACGACCAGCGACCTGGCAGTGATGTTGCAGCAATTGCGCAATCAGGATGCGGCCAACGCGACGACGTCGCCAGAGATGATCCGTCTGCTCATCCAGCAGGAGCTGGTGCGTTGTGTTGTGTTGTGTGTTGCGTTGTGTGTGTGTGTGTGTTGTGTGTGTGTGTGTGTGTGTGTGTGTGTGTGTTGTTGTTGTGTGTGTGTGTGTGTGTGTGTGTGTGTGTGTGTGTGTGTGTGTGTGTGTGTGTGTGTGTGTGTGTGTGTCGAGCTGGACATGCGAGGGTCTTGGATCCAGGCGCTCTCAACCCATGCAAATTGTCGCGGGTTTGCTTGCAGGCACGGACGCATGTGACACCAGTCAATGATTCTGCCGTCGGTGAAGAAGCAACAGAGGAAGAGGTAAAGCGACTGATATACATCTGTCTCTCTCATTCTGTCTGTTTCTGCCTCTCGCACGCTCATGTCGCACACACACACACACAATGCACACACCCAATGCACACACACACACACATGCACACGTCCCCTCGCACAATGTCAGCGCATGGAGGCGCGCCGCCTGCGTCAGCTGCACCAGCAGGCCGAAATCTTGAAGAAGGAAGCCGAGTTGAAACGCCTTCAGCGAGAATTGGATGCGTTTGAACAACCCCAACCAAGCGAAGGACAAGCGCCGCCACTCACGCCACCGGAACAGGCAACTGACGTTCTAAATCCTGGACCGTACGACCGCGAGTCCGGGTTTGTCATATATTTTGACTTTGCCTGCAGGCTTCCGTCGTGGCTGCGTCGCTGCTCCCTCAGCTACCAGCTCTACGCAGGCGGCAAGGTATGTTGCGTTGTTGCGTGCGTGTGCGTGTGTGTGCGCGCGTGCACGTGTGTGTGTGTGTTGCGTTAGTCCGTGTGTGTGTGTGCGTTTGTGCGCGTCTATGTCAATTAATGCTCGCTCTCCAAATACTGATTCCATTCACGTCTTCGACTCACATCTTCTCCACGACCACACGACGCCAACACCGCTTCTCGGGCAGCCGCAGTCACGTGTGCAGACGTGTCTGCCGGTGAACGCGGAGCCAATGGAGATGACAACATCCTCATCTTCACCACTCATGCAGTGCATCTTCCACAAGGTGAAAACTGCTGCTTACACGTCCAATTGCTGTTGCTTTGTTGGGGTTGGTTTGTGCTTACTTGCCGGGTTTGTTTTCAAGCAGGTTGGCGTGTTTGCTGCGCCGTTTCTCTCACACAATACACACACACACATTTGCATACACACTCTTGCACACACATACACTTGCATACACACACTCTTGCACGTACACACACTCTCTCTTGCACGCACACTCACTTGCACACTGACACGCGCATGCCATCACCTTTGCACGTGTCTCATGTGCAGGCGTTTTTCGCCATCCGTCAGTGCCCGCCATTGCCCACGCTCCACCTCATCATCGAACTCAGAAACAGAACAGCAACCTCAGACGAGGTGTGCGTGTGTGTGTGTGTGTGTGTGTGTGTGTGTGTGTGTGTGTGTGTGTGTGTGTGTGTGTGTGTGTGTGTGTGTGTGTGTGTTGTGCGTGTGTGTGTGTGTGTGTGTTGTGTGTGTGTGTGTTGTACTTGCATATATTAGGTACAACCACCAGCCCACCACCTCCAAGCTCACGTTCCGCCCATTTCACCCGACGCCACCATGCACATCAGGGCACGCTGGCTGCGTGGTGCAAGCTGTACTTCTTCTCGCAGAAGCAGCTGGTGAGTGGGCGGTGGCGCTTACGGCTCCTCCAGCCACCAAAAGATGAGTCATGTTTCTCCACGGACACACTCGTCGCCCCTTCCTTTCATGGCGCCGATCTCTGCGTTCGTCTTGGTGAGTTGACGACATGGTGCTCTGTGTGTGTGTGTGTGTGCGTGTGCGTGCGTGTGTGTGAGTGTGTGGGGGGGTATGTGTGCGTGTGTGTGCGCGCGTGTATGGTGTGCGTGTGGTGTGTGCGTTGGGCATCAGCGTGTTGCGTGCTGCTGTCTCTCTCTGTACTTCACACACACGCGCGCATGCACACACACACGCACGCGCGCATGCACGCACACAATTGCTCCAACTCTCTCACTTCACACTCTTCATCAGTTGACGGGCGTGCGCAGTCACAACACGATGCACTTGATGTTGAACCAAAGCGACACCTCTACCTTCCCAATGGTTTGTGCATGCTATCTTCTCATCATTGCTCCCGGCACACCATGAATTGCACTCGCGTGCGTGCGTGCTCGCTCGTGAAATCATGGACTTTGTGACTGCTTGTGTTCTCACTCATGATGATGATGATGATGATGATGATGATGATGATGATGATGATGACCTCCCCCACGCCACGGCTCGTGCTCGCATACAGGTGTTGTTGGACAAGACGTGGTTTATCTGCTGCAGCTCAAGGCAAAGCGTGAGTTGCTGTTCATCGGGGACTGGGGAGGGGGTGGCTGACAACGTGCCCGTGCATGTGCATGTACAGACTTGCGCTTGTTGCAATGACAAACGTCCCGTTTTGTTACACGCACGTTCGCACACGCACAGAAACAATCACACACACACACACACAATCACACACAAACAATCACACACACACAATCACAACAACAACAACACACATGCGCACATGGAACTACCTTGCAGAGACGGAGGACAAACTGAAGCGCCAACAGCTCATGTTTGAGCGACAGAAGAAAGAACAGGAAGAAGAGCAGAAGAAGTTGCTGGCACAAATGTCCAAGAAAGCGTCCGTCAAGTCTGGACTAAATGGAACAGTGGACAAAAGTTCCAAAAGCACGCGCGCAGCCACTGCATACAACAGTACGAACGACAGCGGCGAAACCCCCGCGCCTCTCAATCTTTCGGATCTCAGGTCAGTCGTGGTGGAGGTGATTTATTGAGGATTCGTGTGTGCTTGTCTGATTGTCTGTGCGTTTGCCTTTGTACGCGCGCATATGTTCATGTGTGTGTGTGCTGTGTGTGTGTGTGATGTGTGTGTGTGATGTGTGTGCATGTGCATGTGGATGTGCGTGTGTGCTTGTGTTGCTGTTCCATCTGATGCTATTGTGACATTTGTGTGCCTTTATGAACACGCGCGCACAACACATCCACCAGCGGCTTGTCCGTGGCATCGGCATTTCATCTCCTCAGCGACAAGAACGTGAGAATACGGTCATTTGTGTGTGTGTGCGTGTGTGTGTGCGTGTGTGTGCGAGTGTGCATCTGCACGGTGTGTGTGTCATGTCACTCTTTCGACCAAGCTTTCACCGATTCGTTGAAGCTTGTTCAACTCCGTTCACCCGCTCATTTTAGCATCAATCCACTGACGCACCAATCCATCCATCCATCCGCCCGTCCGTGTACACGTGCACAGGCGCTCCCGCTCGCCATCAACATCACGGCAGTGCTTGGATTTCTCCAAAACGCAGAAGAAAAGCTGGCGGCGCGGTGTGTGAAGACGTGACGTGATTATGGTGTTTGAACACCGTGTTGTTCTTGCGAAACGCTGTTGCTCGCTGTTCACATGTACATGCGCGCGACAGGGCATCGTTTGTTTTGATGTTGCTCGACACATACTCTTACTCGCTCGCATCCTCACTCACACGCACACTCGCAGCAATGCACTGCCGACATGGGCGTGTGTCCGTTTGTCGCTGGTTCTTCCGTCAAACACAAACATGGCTGCGCTCACGCTGTCGCAGACAATGTCCGAGCTCTTTTACATCAGTACGTGTCTTGCGTGACCGCTAGCTGGCACTCACCACCATTGCACGCTTTATTTACTGTTGCGTCATGCTATTGTCGACTCACATGCGCAGCATGCAAAATGTGTGCGCACGCCCTGGCACAACAATCAGATCGATGTACACATCACTCACACACTACACACACACACATACTCTCTCTCTCAATCCCCCCCCCACACACACACACACGCACACACTCACATTGCTGACTGAAACAGGCGCGGACTCCCATTTCACTGCGGACGACAGTCGGAATCTCACCGTGCACCAACGTCTGATATTGCAGGTGAGTGTTGTGTCCCGCGAGTGTTGTGGTGGTGTGGATGATTGAGTCTTGACATGTACGTGTGTGAACATGTGTTTGTGTACATGTGTGTCTGCGCATGTGCGCATAGTGTGAGTGACCATGCGTGGTTGCCTGTGGCTGCATGTGTGTGAGTGTACGCGTGCCTGTCTTGTTCTCGCTGGCATCATCCGCCCTCATGCCACTGCGCCGCTGTCATGTGAAAGGATATTGAGCTGAACGAAACCGCTGACATCAACATCATGGTGGAGGTCTTGGCTGGTGAGCGCACTCCCGTTGTTGCTGTTGTTCGTGGTGATGATGGAGTTGAATCTCACGAGCTCGCAGCATTCACACAACCACAGGCACCTTCTCCCTCTTTTCCTCATTTGCTTACCTATTTTCCTTCTCTCGCACGCACTCATCTACACCCTTCCCCCACTCACACACACACACACACACACACACACACACACACACACACACTCTCTCTCTCTCTCTCTCTCTCTCTCTCTCTCTCTCTCTCTCTCTCTCTCTCTCTCTCTCTCTCTCGCGCGCGCGCGCGCGCATATGTCGCCCCACCACCGTCATTTCCCCTCCAACGCGCGGCTGTGCAGTGACGGCACGCGAGGATGCAAACACGACCGGGGGCGAGAACCAGCTCTCGTCCCAGTGGAAATCAATGCTGCAGGAAGAACTTCCACAGCCGACAGCGGATGATGTTGAAGCTGCACTGCGCGTGCTGTGGGGCGTCACGCCGCTCGCTTCCATCCCACTTCTCGTACGCGCAGTGCCATCAGTCGTGCTCGTTCGTGGTTTGATGGTGTTATTGTGCACCGTGACATGATGCGTGCTGGAATGCAAGTTGTGCTGTTTGCTGTCAGTTGTGCTGCTCTCACTCACAATGTCATCATACATACACGTTTACACACACGTACACGTACACGTTCACACACACGCATGTACACGCACACACGCATGTACACACGCACGCATTTACACGCACATATCAGGAGACGTCCATTGCGACGATTTCGCTGTCGCCGTGCGAGGATGATGATGAAGACAAGGATGAGGGCGGGCTGGAGAGCCGGCGTGGAAGCAAGAAGCGATCGCATCGGCCAACGGTGACAGGACAACACGATGACGACAACGAAGACAACAACGCGACGCGAATCACTGCAGAGGTGCCACGCTCTCAGGCAGAGACTGCTTCCGACCACCGCACGTCTGAACACACACACACACACACACACACATTGCGCATACGCCTGCACAAATCCCCGCACACATACATACGCACATCCCCCTTCTCCACACACACACACACACACACACACACACACACACACACACACACACACACACACACACACGCACGCACACCTTTTCGCCCACTCATGACCTCCAACTCTCCACCGCCACGCTGCTTTGCGCGTGCATCCCGTTTCAGATTCGGCTCGATGTTGTTGACGATGACGGGAAATTTGCGAATGACAGTGGTTCACGTGCACACACACACACGCTCGCATCAACAGCAGGCGGCGCTTACACAAGCGGCGTTGTGAACTCCAGTCGGCAGCAGCGCACGAGAGGACGGAGTGAGCAGACGAGAGGGAGTGATGGCGATGGTGGTGGTACTGGGACTGGTGGTGGTGTTGGTATCGGTGGTGCACTGACACCCGGCCGTGATCAGACAGGACTTCAGCTGGACCAGGCCCTCAAGCTCATTCCTGATGGTGATGCTTGGTTGTGTTTCTGTGTGTGTGTGCGTGTGTGTGTGTGTGTGTGTGTGTGTGTGTGTGTGTGTGTGTGTGTGTGTGTGTGTGTGTGTGTGTGTGTGCGTGTGTGTGCGTGTGTGTGCGTGTTTCTGTGTGTGTGTGTGTATGTGTGAATCAACCTTTGCTGTGACCGTGCTCGGTTGGGCGCAGCTGTCATGGCAACAGCTCGCACCCTTGTTTCCCATTCTCATGCCGGCATCATCGCGTGTCTCCACGCACATGCCACTCACTGGCCTCAGGCGTGTTCATCTACAAGGAGCGCACACCACCAGCAGAAGTGTTCCAGAGCACGAGTGGCTTTGACCTCTACATTGACGGTGCCCGGTTTCTTCCGTCAAACGCCACAATCACGAAGGTACTGTGACGTTACGGCATGCGCTGTCGGCAATGATGCATGCACGCACACACGTGCAACTTTGCCCCAACTATCTCCTCTCCTTCGAAACGCGATTGTACATGACGGTACATGGTTCCTCTTGCACGATGCATTGCCAAACACGTGATCACACACACACACACACACACACACACACACACACACACACACACACACACACACAACCGTGATGGCCACGTTAGGTTGTGGGGCGCATTTTCAACGTTGGCAAACAAGTGCAGAAGAAAGACATCACCACAAGTCTTGATCTTGATTCCGACGTCTTCAATCCAACCGTATGTGCACGCACTGTTCACTGCCATGATGATGAGAAGGGAAGAGTGTGTGTTGGGAGGTAATGTGAGTGGGTCAGGCAGAGGGAGCAAGTGAGTGAGAGGAGCGTTAGAGAGCAAGACAGATATCGAGGCAGCGCATGCAAGCTCACACACAAGCAAAACAACCCAAACACATACACAATTGTGCATTCGGTCTGAAACGCCCATGTCCCATCAGTACAACTTTCGACTGGAGTTCCGCGAGCCAATCTTTACTCCGACGTCCACCCTCGTTGTCCAGGTCTGTGTGCGTTGCCGCCGATACACACACGCGAGAACGGACATACAGACACACCCACGCAGACTCCCACGCACGCGCATAGGTGCACACACATCTGCACACACGCACATTCACTCGCCTTCCCCTCTCTTGTCGTGCTGAAGGTGTACACAATCGACCGCTTCTCAAATGAGCTTGTCATAATTGGCTATGCAGCCATCAACCTGTTTTGCTTGCACGGTGAGTCAGAAACTGTCACACCCTCGCCCCGCTTTGCTGTGCTGTGCTGTGTTGTGCTGTGTGCGAGCGTGGAATGATTGTGCCTCGTGCTTGTGTTTGCACTTGCGAGGGTAAGCATGCATGCCGTTGTGTGTGTGTGTGTGTGTGTGTGTGTGTGTGTGTGTGTGTGTGTGTGTGTGTGTGTGTGTGTGTGTGTGTGTGTGTGTGTGTGTGTGTGTGTCCCCACAAGTAAGCTCTTTTTTCACCTCTTCGGATCTCTCCGTTCATGACTTGGGTCAGGAACGAATGAGGCCCCAGATTCTGACACGCTCGGACAAGCGGTCGCACTCAACGAGGGTGGACACCAAATCCGCCTGCACAGGTCTGATCTTGGCACGCCTTTGCTGCTTCTTTCAGACTTGAAAACACACACATACACATACATACACACATACACACATACACACACACACACACATACACACACACTCGCACAAACACAAACACACACAACTACGTACACAAATTATGCACACATGCCCCTTGTTCATCTCACGGGATTGCCAATCTGTTTGCAGTCAACCGTTTGCTGGGTCAGACCGTCCACATGTGTCTGTGCTCGCCGAGAAGCCGGTTGTGCCGTGTGCGTCCCTGCTGGTGCGACTGCTGCCGGCGCTCAAAGATGACGATGGCAACGCCCTGTCTATGGCCGACATCCCAAAGGCAGAGGTTCGTTGACTGGTGGTGCGTATTTGCGAGCGTGTGTTGTCGGTGCCGTTACACCTGTGATGGCTGCTGCAGTACACTTGACTTTACACACATTCCTTTACTCACCGCCATGCCGCATGTGCAATCGTGCCTACCATCCTTGCCCCTCGGCATCTCCCCATCCCGTGCAATGTCCCTTCCCCCCTCCCCCAAATCCAGTGGCAATCGAGTGGGCTTGTCGTTCCGGCGCCATTGTATCGCTCTGCCGCGTACGCCTCTGTCGCATGTGCGCCCGTACACGGCGAGCCGCACATCTACCAGCAGCTCGTGCAGCGAGAGGTTCGTGCTTGCGTGTGCATATATGTGTGCGTGTCTGTCTGTCTGGCTGGCTGTCTTTGTGTCTGTCTCTGTCTGTCTGGCTGTCTTTGTGTCTGTCTGTCTGTCTGTCTGCTTGAAAGCTCGTTTTGTGTTTGGCAACACGAACAACATGTAAACAGTGCATGCTCATTACGTTGACTTCTCATTCTCCTCTGCGCCATTTTGCGCCCCTCTTCCCCCCCGGCTATGTTCCAGGTGGAGAGCGTGCGTAATGTGTGCGCTGTCATTGCTGACGAGAAGCAGAAAAAGACCCTCTCCACCGACAAGCGACGCCACCACTTCATTCGCAAGTGCGTCTGCTTTTGTGTTGTTCAGTTTCTTGCCACGTAACAGCGTTCACAGACCACATCTCACAATGCACGCAGGCCATACACAAACAGCACACGACTTGCCTTGCAACCTCAAACCTCGACATCAAAAAGCCTCCATCTCACACCATTCATTTCTCTCGCGACCAACATGTATTCGACACGCAACACATCACTGCCGACATCAGTCGCTTAACCCGCTCGACAGGAAAAGCGGCCCAGTTCATGGACTTGAGTTTCATCGTGCCAGTGATGGCTGTGCATGGCTTGCATCTCTTCATCGAACGAGCCGTCAACCTGCCAAAGTCAAAGGTGTGCCTGTGTGTGGTGTGTGTGTGCAAAAATGTGTGTGTGTGTGTGTGGTTGCCGTATTGGTAGCAAAGCCTTCGTCCTTTGAGACGAAAATGTGACAGCATAAAACACATGAATCACTGCATGCGTCGTTGTGTGGTGCTGTCGCAACTCCCAGCTCTTCACACACACACACACACACACAAACACAAACACACGCATACATGTGTGCCGTTTCCTTTTGCCATTCACCTTCCCCCAAACCTTCCAATGCACCCAGCCTGCCGTTGCTGTTGCGTCGCTGTGTCCTCCGGCCTCGCTATTCTTCAACGATTCCGTCGACCCGGATGACCGCTCCATTCAGTGGACACAAGGGTCCGTTTGTTTGTGTGTGTGTGTGTGTGTTTCTTTCTTTCTTTCTTTCTTTCTTTCTTTCTTTCTTTCTTTCTTTCTTTCTTTCTTTCTTTCTTTCTTTCTTTCTTTCTTTCTTTCTTTCTTTCTTTCTTTCTTTCTTTCTTTCTTTCTTTCTTTCTTTCTTTGCTGTGCAATTACCGCACACGAAGCGTGATGTGGTGTGGTTGCCTCTGCTTTCGCCGTGCCCCATTCACCAATGCCAGCTTCGTCCGCATCGCAGATGGAGTGTCGACGAGCCCATGTGCGCTCTTCGCAGCCCAATCTGGACCGATGTCCCACTCACATTCAAGGACAAAGTCGAAGCGAAATCGGTGCGTCATGTGTGTGTGTGTATTTTTTTGTGTATTTGTGGAGTTGTGTGGTTGCGTGTGTATGTGTGTGTATTTGTGTAGTTGTGTGGTTGCGTGTGTGAAAATGTACGGCAGGTGTCTGTACATACACTTGTTAGTGCAACAGTGAGCCACGAGGGCCCAGCTACACTCACATGTGCACTTGCTTCCTTGCAGATGTTTGTGATCGAAGTGTTTGCTATCGACTACAAGGGCGCGTCAGCTATCCCTCAGGCCCACACATACTTCTCGGTACTGCTGCTTAAATACATACGCGTTTGGTATTGCGTGCATGTGTGCACATGTACACGGGGTTGCGCTTTCTGCCGTGTGGTGGATCTATCCCATCTCGTCCATCGCAATATTGTTCAGCTCACCGATGTCTCCCTGCAATCCTCTGCTGCACTATTGAATGTTCAGTGCGTCAAGGCAGGCCAATTTGTTGCTTGTGGCGGGTTTAGGCTACCGCTCTTTCTGGTGCGTACCTTATCTGCTTGCTTGTTTGTTTGTTTGTTTGTTTGTTTGTTTGTTTGTTTGTTTGTTTGTTTGTTTGTTTGCTTGTTTGTTTGCTTGTTTATCTACTTGTTTGTTTGTTTGTTTGGTACTCATCCAAACAGGCACGACTGCAAGCGTGACCATCCCACTCTGTTTGTTCCTTGGTGCCACTCACATCCGCTTCCAACGTCACCGGTGCAGGGCAAAGCCAACGTGGACGTGCTTGCAAGCATGATGGAGATCGACTCTCCACAGGAGTTTGAGGGTATCCTTGACCAGGCTGTGAAGAAGAAGCAGCTGAAAGTGGTGGAGGGCGGATACGTTGTTGTGCACTCGGCGGACGCGCGAATAAGTCTGGATCTTGCGTGCCAGCACGAGCTTGTTGACGCATACCCTCGTTTTATCGACAAGAAATCAAAGGTGATTGTTTGTGTGTGTGTGTGATTGTACATGTGCGCAGGGACACTGTGTGCACCTGTTTCCTGCCCTCTGTCCTGATGTCAGCGCATCTCTACTCACAACCCACGCTGACATGCGATGGTTTACGGTCCGCCTTCGTGTCCTCGCTTCTCCTCGTCTCACAATTGCTGTGTTCAGACCATCACCAAGTCCAAGCCCATCCCTTCAGTGCTCAAGAGCAAACAGACAATGGACGACCTTGAAGCGAAAGTGGAAACCATCATGGCGCACACCATCTTTGCTGGCAACGATAGCGAAGCCTAAGTGGTTGATCCAGTGTGTGTGTGTGTGTGTGTGTGTGTGTGTGTGTGTGTGTGTGTGTGTGTGTGAGGGTATTCATGTGTACATTTTTGTGCGGATTGTGTCGATTTTGTGCACCTGCATGTCAGACCGCACCGCTGATGCCGTTCCCGTTTTATGACAACTTATGAACATATCTTCTTCCGAGCTGTGCTCTACCCCTCTTCCCTGCCCCTCCCCCAAGCGTGTTGCCTTGTTGTGTTACTTGCGTAAGAGTGGAGATCAATCTGTTCAGAAATAATTGTAAACGTACCTCTTGGTCAACCAAGTGGCATGCCATGCACACAGTGCAGGGTCATGTAACAAAACAAAGCAAGGAAATTATGGAAGCATGTGATAGCCCACACGAATCACGCAACGGCGTGAAGTGCAGCATGTCACTGAAGCAAATAAAGCGGCATGAGATTTGACTTCACATGATCGCGCACAACCGGCTCTTCTTCTTGTGATTCAAGATGGGTTGTGTCGATGATTCTGATGATTTGCCTGTAGCTAAATGGAAGGAGCGGAGTCACATGTCGCGCGTGCGTGAGGTCACGAGCACTGCAGATTGCAAAGAGGGTGGGTCTTAAAGCCTAGCACACGTGCGAATGTCGATCTGCCCACATTTACATTCACGCCTGCATGCACACACGCACACGCATACGCACACGCAAGCACGCATCCATAGGGGCATACGTACGCTGTGCAGATGATGCCGAGGACGTGCTGTACAATGGTGCGGATGTCTTTGTTGCTGTCTGCTTGATTTCCTGCACGGCAGCCTTGGCCTTGTCGCACACGTCGGGCTGTGCAGTGGTCATCTCGCACCCCTTTGCCAGGATGCCGCGGTCGTAACCGGCAACAAAGTCGACGGCATCAAAGCCCTTTTGGCGCAGCAGCGACACGGCAATGGCGCTGCGGAATCCGCCGAGGCAGTACACGACATACTTCTTGTCGCGGTCCAGTGCAGAGCACGACTGGGGGAGCTGTGGGGATTGATGGTTTGGTGGAGGGGGAATCGTGTGAGGATGAGCGTGCACGAGAGCAATGCGAAGCAAAGAAGAGAGGGGCAAACGTGCAAGCACACACACACACACAAATATACGCGTGCATGCACCAGACACACACATACATACACACATACGCACAAACACACCTCTGCGAGGGGCAGGTTGATGGATCCCTTGACGTGGCCGCGAACGACGCACGAGTACTCGCCAGATGTGCGCGTGTCCACAATGACATAGCCCTTGGCCTGGAGCTGGCGGATGGTGTCAGCGTTCTCCTGATGATGATGATGATGATGATGATGATGATGATGATGATGATGATGATGATGATGATGATGATGATGATGATGATGATGATGATGATGATGATGATGATGATGATGATGATGATGATGATGTGATGGTAACGTGGTTGTGATGGAGGAGGGCAGGGAAGGGGGAGGGGACGATGGTGTTAGTGTCAGGGGAAACAAATGAAAGCAGAGAAGAAGATGTACAAGCCAGCCAACATAGGCAACCAACAAGAAATCAAGTTCATGCACACAACGACATGTTCGCAAACACATGCTTGCATGCATGTACACACACACACACACCCTCTCACACACATGCACACGCACGCACACATACACACACACGCACACACGCACACACTGTCTATCTCTGCTTACCACTGTGATCTTGTCAAACTTGTCCACGGGCTCGCCGGCCTCAATCCAGGTCTTCATGCCAGACTTGAGGTTGCCGATGATCTGCTGGGCATAGCCGATGCGGCCCAGTCGCTCAATGGCCTCCTTGCCCTTGCCTTCCTCGGCAATGATGAGCACCTTTGCCTTGGGCGCGATGAGCGTGCCCACCCAGATAGCAAAGTTGCCGTCCTCATACTCCAGGTGCACGCCACCGCCGAGGCCGAGTGGGATGTTGAGAGCGCCCTTGATGTGGCCGGCGGCAAAAGGCCCGGCGTTGCGCGTGTCGAGGATGACGACGTCGTCGCCCATGGCGGCCTTGAACTCGGAGATGGACAGTGATGTTACATTCTCCACCTCCCTGTCAAGGTCGTCGGCACCCTTCATGTTGGCCATGACGGCGCTGGGAAAGTACTGTGGCGCGGCGTCGAGACCGGTTGTGTTGAACTCGATGAACTTCTGCTCGTCGTCAATCTGCAGAGCAGGGTTGGTCTCCTTCTCCTTGCCGATGGTGGAGGAGAGATCTGCGCTGATGCCCTTGCCGCAGGGCGAGCCGGGCCCGTGGGCGGGGAAGACGAGGCACTCGTCCGGCAGGGAGAGGATCTTCTCGCGCAGGGACTTGAACATCATCTTGGAGAGCACCTCTGGGGTGAGGTCCGGGTTGAGGGCGCCGACGAGGTCTGGGCGCCCGCAGCCGCCAACGAAGAGCGTGTCGCCGGTGAAGGCCATGATGGCCTTGTCTGTGGCACGCTCAACAACAACCCAGGTGACGCAGCCCGGGGTGTGGCCGGGGGTGGGCATAGCGCGGATGGCGTACTTGCTGGAGAGCAGCAGCATCTCGCCGTCCCCGCAGGGGTAATGCGGGAACTGGGCGCCGGCGTCCTCGCCGATGAAGATGGTTGCGCCGTAGCGCTTGTGCAGCTCCATGTGGCCGGAGACAAAGTCGGCGTGCAGGTGCGACTCCAGCACGCCCTTGAGCTTGAGGTTGTGGTCCTGCAGGTACTTGGAGTAGATGCCGATGTCGCGGCGCGGGTCCACGATGAAGCAGTTGCCTTCGTGGCACACCATGTACGAGCCGTGCGCCAAGCACTCGAGGTAGAACGTGTACAGGGTCAAGCCATCCTCCAGCTTGAGCGTCTTCGTTGGCTCCTCCACATTGGAAGTGGTCGCAGAAGGTAGGGAGGTGGAGGCGCTTGTCTTGGCCTTTACTGCCGTGTTGGCCATGGTGCTGTTTGAGTTTTTGAGCGCTGTGCTGTGAGTACTGCGAAGACTTGTCGATCGCTCGCTTTGCTCTGTGGAAATGACACCAAGTCTGTCCTGGCCAGCACTCAGCGGAGGGTCTGCCGTGTTGCTGAGCCATTGTGCACCTCCTTGTGTGTGTGCTGGCGAGATACTGGCTGTTTTGTTGCGTTCGCATCGTGGGATGATGAAACCTGATTGACGTAAGGAGCCAAATAAATTGCGCTGGGAACGTTCGGGGTCGTGTTCACTGTGAGGTCATCCGCCAACAATTCAATCGGCTGTTCTTGTTGGCAAACGCATACACGCACACACGCACACACGCACACACGCACACACGCACATGCACACACGCACATGCACACACGCACACACACACACACACACATAAGACGTCCAAGGCACCTTACTGCCCTGCCTCGCAACCAAACACACATCCTTTTCTCTTCTCTCCTTCTCTCCTCCTCCTCCCATCATTTTACACTGTCACTAAGGTGTCACTACACGGTCGACACGTCCGTGTGCGGGCCGCTAAACCCGTCCATTGCGTCCCCATTGGCTTCATCCTCCAGGAGCAGCTGCTTCTGGGACGCGCGACGCTGGTGGTGGCTGGGGCGCTGCTTGGTGCAGTGGCCGTTTTCCGTCGCCGTGCCATTGCTGTGAGTACACGAGATGAGCGCCTTGGTCTCTGGCTCGCGACGCACGGGCGCAGCACCGCTGCTCGCATGCGTGCTGCTGCGCCGATGGTCCGAGGGCAGCTTCTGCTGAGCGTGGAGGCGGAACTTGCGGCGAATGCGAAGGAGCAGGATGATGGCGCCAAGAATGCGAATGCCAATGTAGAACAGCACCAGCGGCAGCACAAGCGCCCACTCAGAGGGATCGTGTGCCTCCGGTGACTGCACAAACAGGATGTTGCGCTGCCGGTAGTCCTCCGTCAGCAGGTTGGTCTCGATGTAGCAGTCGTGCGGACCCACGGCGCTGCTCGCCCTCGACGGATGGCAGCGGTACGAGTCGTTGGCAGAGAACTCCGTGCGCATGAGCGCCGTCAGGATGTAGTACGGGATGCCAATCACGCTCGGCAGCCACTGGATCGCGTCGGGCAGCGTGCGGTAGAACCCAGCCATCATCAGCATCGCCTGCACAACAACAGTCACCACGGCAACGGCTGCCGCGGGGTCCGGAATCGCCGCCCCGAGCAGCAGCCCGAGTGCGTGGAACACGTTGGCCGCAAGCGCGAGGATGAAGCTCTTCGTCAGGTTGCTCTCCCAGTCAGCGCCCACGTATGCAAGCGTAAACGTGATTGTGCCAAACACAATCGGCCACACCGCCAGCACCGCAAAGTCAAACACCGTCCACACCACCAGCCGCAGCCAGTACGAGTAGAAGTGGCCAGACACGTCCTGCCGCAGCAGCAGGTACTGGCTCTTCACCCCAGCGGCAGCCGGGTACACAAAGGCAATGATCCACGTGATCATGGCCGCAAACAGCAGGCTCACCGTCTCCCCAAACGAGCGCCGGTCCTCCTCAACACCAACCCCAAACCACAGAATTCCCGTCACCAGGCCCAGCCCAATCGCAACAACCGCCTTGTACTTGTTCAGGGCACGCGGTGACTCCTCTTTCATGTACAGCAGCGCAAGGCTGTGCACTTGCTGCTTCACAGACGCAACCGGGCGGTGCAGCGCCTCAAGCTGCGCCAGGCCAACACCAGCTGCCTTTGCAGTTGTGGGCAAAGAACTTGCTGTCTCTGCGCCTGCCGCGTGCTGCTTGTCGTTGGTCTTTCCGTTCACCCCGTTCATATCGCATTTGTTGTGTGTGCTGTTGCTGTTGTTGTTGTGTGTGCTGCTGCTGTTGATTGTGTTGTGCGTGTTGCCAGCACGCTCCAAGTCATCCTGCACACGGCCGCTCTCCAGTTCCAGCGTGGTGTCCAGCACGGCAGAGACGAGTGAAGTCGCCGTGCCCACCGCGCACACCACAGCAATCTGCTTCTCCTGTGCCACCCGTTTGAGATACTTGAGGATGCGCACGCCGGCGGCCTCGTCAATGCCGCGCAGCGGGTCGTCCAGCAGCACAATGCGCGTCGGCGCAATCATCAGCTGTGCAAGGCGCATCCGCAGCGCCTGTCCTTGGCTCAGGGACGCAGCCTTCTGGTGGCGGACATCGGTCAGCATCAGCCCCTCCAGCGTCTCCTCCAGGGCCTGGCTGTACTCGTCCTCTGTGGCGTTGGTCAGCAGCAGCGCCCCGCAGTAGTTGATGTTGTCCTCCACAGACAGGTCGCCGCGGATCGGGGCCGCCGTCGGCAGAAACGACAGCACCGCCGCCTTGTTCTCCTCCCGCAGCGCCTGCACGGGCACGTCGCCAACCACAATCTCCCCAGCCTCCCACACAATGCCAACCGAGTGGCCCGCCAGCGTGCGCAGCAGCACCGTCTTGCCGCTACCGCTCGCGCCCACCACCCCCGTGATGCACCCTGGCTGCGCCACGCCGCTCACGCCACGCAGCAACGGCTTGCTGCCCTTGGCCGACACCACACGCAGGTCCTTCCACCGCAGGGACACAGCCGGCGGCTCTGCCAGCGACGTGGCATGAGAGCCGGCAATGATCTCGGCATCCTCCCTCCACTGGCTGCCTCGCACCGGTGCGATCCGCTGTTGCTGTTTACTATGCTTCACAGGGCAACTTCTGGGTTGCGCCCCGCGAGTACGTGATGAACTTCCTTTACTCTGTGATTGTGCCAGAGGAGGGCGGCGACACGGGTTTTGCCGACACGGTGCTTGCGCTGCAGCAGATGGATCCCGAGCTGCGCAAGGAGCTCGAGGGCCTGCAGATTGAGGTGGATGCCCGCAAGATCCCGGACTTCTCCAGCCTGAAGGAGGACGACGAGCGCTTCCCCGTGGCCCTGCACTCCATCATCTTCAACCACGACGAGTCCGGCATCGAGTCGCTGTACCCTGGAAACGGCAACGTCACGATCAAGGGCAAGACCAAGGAGGAGTCGCGCGACATCATCGGCCGCGTGCTCGCCCACCTCGACAGGGAGCCGTACGTGTACTACCACAAGTGGACCAAGGGCGATCTCGTGCTGTGGGACAACAAGACGTGCATGCACCGCAGCATGGGCGGCTACGGCAACCACCCGCGCAAGCTGTTCCGCACTCAGTGCTTCCACCACCCCAACCTCCGCACGCAGTCGTGAATGAATGCCTGCACAATGGCCCATGCGTCTGTTCTTGGGCTGTGTAGTTGCATTACAGGCAGTCCTCTATATCTCTGTTTGCTTGTTTGATGTGATGTGACATGATGTGATGTGATGTGACGCAGTGGGGTCTTGTGTCTGTGCCCGTCTGTATGTGCGTGTCCTGAGCCGCCCGACTTGACGTGCTCGCCTTAGCCGAAGCACACCCAGTAGTAAACAGCCAACAAACCCACAAATTACTTGCACCATGACAACGAAGAGAGCTTGAGGCGCCCAAAGAAGAGCAGGGCGAGCTGAGGGCAGCAAGTGCATGACATGTCACAGCACACGACATTCAGACATCGTGCGGGCCGTGATTCAACTCAAAGATGACATGTCGAGCGAACGAACACATACACACGCGCTTCCTCATCACACGCACAATCGCACCCACACCGACACAGGCACAGACAACAACATTCGTACACACCCACACAGAGTGTCACTGTGGTGGGTAGTAGTAGCCTTGGTAGTCTGGGTGTTGGCCGTACATGCCAGCTTGCTGTCCTGGCTGCTGTCCGTAGTAGTAAGCAGCCATGGCAGCGGCGTCATCAGCACCCTGCTGCTGCCCTGGTTGCTGCCACTGTTGTTGATGATGCGCGGGTGGCATCATGGCCGGATCAGCGTGGTGCGCTGGCCAAGTCGGAAAGTAAGGCTGAAACGGCGCTGGCTGCTGCTGTTGCCGATGCCGCTGCTGACCATGCTGCTTTTCACCCCGCATGCGAGCACCACCACGACCACCACGACCGCCACGACCACCACGACCGCCACGGCCACTACCCCGGCTTCGAGTGGCGTTTGGCGCCTTGGCTGTGGCGGGTTGAGGCGGCGACGACACGGGCTGGTGAGCTTGCAGCGCAAACAACAGGTTCGCCCCTGCATCGTCCTGCTGCTGGTGACGTTGCCGTTGATGGTGTTGTTGTTGTTCTGGGCGCTGTTGGAGTTTGAGCATGAGCTGTTTCCCCGACAGTGTGCTATTGTCTTCACCAGCGCCACCCTTTTTGCCGTGCTGCTGCTTGTTCTGGTGGGGAACATAGAGCTGCTTGCCTGCCTCGTCCTGGTCCAGCGAACCCTGCCGGTGCATGCCACCTCGTCCACGCCGACGTTCACGCTCACGTCCGCCGCGCCCGCGCTCAGACGTGTGCGGCGCCTGGTCCTGTTGGTGGCGGTGCTGATGGCGGTCGTGGCGGTCGTGGCCACGACCGTGATGATGGCCGTGCTGCTGCTTCTGATGGTGCTGATGAGGCTGGTACTGGTGGTGGTGGTGCTGATGATGATGCTGGTGGTGGTGGTGATGCTGTTGCTGTGCATGCGAGGTGGGTTGCTTGCTTTGACCATCGCGGAGGTGGCGACCACGCCTCGTCGCTTGCACGGGGAGTGGGGGCGCTTCAAACACGTTCACAACCAGCGATGGAAGCGCGCACACCTCGCTCACCACGTGAACAAACCGCTCGAGCACGCGCAGCAGTGGGGCAGTGGCGCTGAAGTCCGATGCAGCCCCCGCATGGATGGTGAAGGCCAGCCACGTGTTGCGTACATCGGCGAGAAGCCCAACAGTCTCCATGGTGGTGAGGATGGTGGCCCAATCGTCCACATGCACGTTGCACGGCGTCTCATTCTCCTCAGCACCAGCAGCGGTTGCCTTTGCGCCCAAACTACCACCATCATCATCATCATCGTCATCATCGTCCTCCTCTGAGTTGACTGCGCGTTCGCGTGTGATTTGTGTGTGTGTGTGTGTGTGTTGGCTCTTTTTCAGTCGCAGTGAAGAGCAATTTGAAGGGATTCAGCACCAAGTCAGCGAGTACAACAGTACAGCCATACAAATCACAACAGTGCAGCTGTGCATCGATGTAGCAGTGGCATTCACCTGGTGTTGGGTCAAGGTCGTGGCCAGGTTGGCTGTTGAACATGTACACAAACTCAGCGGGAACAAGCGTGCACTGAACATCACACCAAAGCAAGCGCAGTTGTGTCGAGAGCGTTGGGTCAGTCGCGAACCAGCGTATTGTCTTGCAGTTACATGCACTCCCACACAAACGCACATACACACACATGCAAACACACACACACCCTCAGCGCAACACACACACACACACACTCGCACACACACGCACACATACAGTGTCAAGGAGGGTTGCGCCGCCAAGCCTGGTGATTTCGTCGAAGATGAGCCAGCCCTGGTTGCGTGCAGGCTTTGCTGACGACACAGACGATTCGCTGCGCACTTTCGCCTTTCGCTGAAACCTCGTGGCGTACCTGCCGTTGCGACACGATGGTGTATGTGTGTACATGTGCGAGCGAAACCAAACAGCGAGGCAGACAGAGCAGTGAGAGGGAGACAGAGCTTGTGTGCATGTGTGCATATGTGTGTGTGCGTGTGCGTGTGTGTGCGTGTGTGTGCAAGGTGCATCTGTGTGATGACTGCCACACAAGTAACAGCGCTGCATCAAGTGGTCTCACGTCTGCTGGCCCGGGTTGCGGCGGGCGAGGTTTGGATACGCGCCGGCAACGAGACACGCCAGCACCACTGGCCACGAGTTGGCGTTGGCGTCAGCCGTCTGGCGATTAAATAGCACACACGCACACAAGCACGTACACATGATATGCGTGAGGCGGAACACGTGCCAGCACAGGGAAGGCGGAATTGACGAAGTTACGCAGTGATGAGACGTGATGCACACACACACACATGCACACACACGCACACACATACACACGCACACACATGCACACACATACACACATACACACAGACCTCCATGTCATCACGCGTGTGGAGAATCATGCGCCGCAGCTGGTTGGTAATTTGCTGCTTCATGCCTGTTTCACCATCGCACACACATGCATGCATGTACACGCATGAGCGCACATGCATGTGCAGGTTTGGAGGCACACACGTGTCTCCGTGAGAAAGTGTCAGTGCCAGCAAATGCGAACGCTGTCACGTGTGCGTGTGTGTGTGTGTGTGTGTGTGTGTGTGTGTGTGTGTGTGTGTGTGTGTGTGTGTGTGTGTGCATGTGTGTGTGTGCATGGCTGTGTGTGTGCATGGCTGTGTGTGTGTGTGTTAGCCTCGTGATGTTACCTTCGATGGTCTCCAGCGTGCTCTCATGTAGATAAAACCGCTCACAAAACTGCCGTGCCGACCCCTGCAACATCACAGAGCGTTGCGGGCACAAACAGCAACACATTTACGCGTGAACGGAGGCACAAGAGATCAGGGCGAATGGAGGACGAAGACGAATTCCTCACAAGTACGCTCACACACACACAAGCACACATACACACATGAAATACACGACCCAACAAACACGTGAGTTCAGACCTTCATCCTTGCTTGGTGGTATCGGGCAACAGCGGATATGAGGGCAAAGTGATCGCTGTGCTGGCCCTGCGCCAGCTGCTTGTGCGCCTTCTTTGCCTCGCTCTGAAACCAGGACGACGACGACGGTGGTGGCGGTTGGCAATGGTGGGAGATGCACACAAAGTTTAACGCACACACAACACAACACAACACAACACAACACAACACAACACAACACAACACAACACAACACAACACAACACACAACACACAATACGCGCACGCTCCGCTTGCCCCTTCCCTCCACACGACACATGCGCGCACCCGCTGGGCCGGGTCGATGGGGAGACGGAGGGGACTGCGATGCGAGCGGATGCAGCAGAGTGTGAGGATGGGGTCCAGACAGCCCATGTGCACAGCGAGCAGCACCATGCGGGCAAGTGCTGTGGAGTGGGGGCGGGGGGCGGGGGACGGGCCATCGGTTGGTGTGGGTGATAGCATGGTTGTTGGTGAGTTCCATACATCGATGTGTGCATATTCGAGGTGGTATGAGCGACGCAAAAGCAACTCCACTTGCACACACACACACACACACACACACACGCACGCACGCATGCTCTCACACACACACGCACGCATGCTCTCTCACACACACACACACACACACACACACACACACACACACACACACACACACACACACACACACACACGCACGCATGCACTCACACGCACGCACGCACGCATGCACTCACTCACACACACACACACACACACACAAAAGTATGGCGTACGTGGCTCGAGGGAGAGCTGGCACAGCCGCTGCCCAAAGACAGTCAGCCGCTCGCTCTTGTCCAGAGCTTGAATGTGCTGGCGAAGAGAGTGTGAGTGTATGTGAGTGAGTGCGTGTGATTCCAAGTATGAGAGTGCATCATGAATGTAAAGGTATGAAATGAGTGTGGCATGTGAACGCACAATTTTCCAGCTCACAAAGACACATGTGTCACACCTTCAAGTACTGCACGGCGTGGCCGATTGCGCGACTGGACGGCGGCTCCGGTGCTTCGTTGAGGAAGGACTGGACAACATTGCGGTCATATGACATCAAGACATGAAAGGTGAGCATGTTTGCAGCAGTGTGAAACCCGCAACCCACAAACCGATCCAAGGCAGAAAGGAACGAACGAACGAACGAACGAACGAACGAACGAACGAACGAACGAACGAACGAACGAACGAACGAACAAGGAGCAACCAAACAACACAACACAACACAACACAACACAACACAACACAACATAACACGACACGACACGACACAATGCCATGCACACCTCGATGGTGGACGTTGTGAGGGTGCGGGCATTGAGACACAGGTCCTCCAATGAGACACGAAGCATCTCAGGCCGCTGGAAATCGTCCAGATACGAGAATGTTTCGCGACTGAACATGTGGTAGCACACGCCAGGCTGACACCGCCCGGCACGGCCGCGGCGCTGTGTGGAGTTCGCCTTTGACGCCCACACCGTCATCAGCGTGTTCACGCCCGTCACCGTGTCAAACGACTACACACCAGCAACAGGTACAAGGATGGCGGGGGGGGGGGGTTATGGAGACCGAGAGACATAGACAGAAAGAGAGAGAGAGAGTGTGTCGGTGTGTGTGTGTGTGCGTGCGTGTGTGCGTGTGTGTGTGTGTGTGTGTGTGTGTGTGTGTGTGTGTGTGTGTGTGTGTGTGTGTGTGTGTGTGTGTGTGTGTGTGTGTGCAAGTGTTTAGGGTGGGTGACGAACGCTGCACACAGGACACACACACACACGCACACACAAACACACACACGCACACACAAACAAACACACACATACACGTGCAGAAGTAGATGCACGTTTCGTTGGGTCACGGTCACATCACATCAAACGACATACCTTTTCCTTCATGCGACCGGAGTCAATGACGTACACGACATCATCAATTGTCACGCTCGTCTCCGCAATGTTGGTCGACAGCACAATTTTCACCTTGCCCTGTGTGGTGGAGATGGGGTGGCAGGAAAGGTGGCAGGTGAGGTGATTAGAAGAAGAGCAGACGCGGCTGGGCGGCGCTTTGTTTGCGTTTGTTCGTCAATTAATACAACAGAACGCACGTGCGTACCACGCTGAAAAGATGAGGAGGTGACCCATGTACGCACAACACACACACACACACACACACACACACACACACACACACACACACACACACACACACACACACACAATACAATACACAGTGCCCGGCACCTTGGGCGGGCGCTGGAATGCGGACTGCTGTTCGCGGAGAGTGCACGACGAGTGGAGACGAACAATCATAAACTTTTTGCCGATTCGGTGCTCCAAATCCCAGCACGCAGCACGCATTGCCGTGATCTCGGCATGGCCTGGTATCGTTGTGTGTGTGTGTGTGCGTGCGTGCGAGTGCGTGCGTGTGCGTGCGTGCGTGCGTGCGTGCGCGTGTGTGTATATGTGTGTGTGTGTGAATGATTGAATGCCGCGAAGTGTTAACAGCAGTATGCGCCTTTCTGTTTGCACGACAACGTCCACACCGAACAACAACATCCACACCTCAAACACACGTACAGGCGTGTTCACACCTGGGAGGAAGACGAGGATGGCCCCGGGTCCCTTTGGTTCGTCCTTGACAATCGTCTCAATCAAGTCCGCCATCAGCTCATAGTCCAGCTGGTGTTGGGCATGCATGCAGGCATCAATGGCCAACGTGCCATCAAGTGCCATGAAGATGGAGGCAATGTCAATGAGAGAGTAAGGTTGGGGTGTGCAGAAGCGACAAACAACTGTGTCATGCCAAAGGCGAGAGGGAGATGTAGCACGCGAGTGAACGCAAGCAAGCAGCTCCACACACACACACACACACACACACACACACACTGCACATGGCCAACGTTCGCACCTCCTCCACTTTTCCGAGTCCGCGACGCTTCTCATATGCGCTCACGAGCGCCTGCTCAAATCGTGCCTCAGGATCCTGAAAACACACACGCACACACACACGCACACACACACATATGGAGGAATATGAAAGCATACACGCGCGCGCAAACTGAGTGAGGGAAGTACAGAGACGCAGAGAGAGAGACAGAGACAGAGAAAAGCAATGGCATATAGCACACGCATTCACATGATCACAGACACAGACACATTACCACGTGCAAACACACGCGCTTGTGTCTCACCAGCGAGAGGGCGTCACCGGAAGTGTCATCGAGTTTCACAGCAAGGTCCTCAAATGCAAAGTTTCGGGCAAACTGTGCAGCCGTCCATCCGTTTGTCGTGCAAGCGGTGTCGTGGCGGGCACCTGATGCAATGCAATGCAACAAGGAACAAGAGCAAGCAAGTTAGGAGTGGTGTTGGCGAGAAGAGAGGGAGGCCAACACGCACAGCGTGTGCGTGTATCTGTGTGAATGTGGGTGCATGCGTATGCATGCGTATGTGTGTGTATGTAGGTGTATGTGTGTATGTGTGCATGCGTATATGTGTATGTGTGTAATTGCGCTGGAACAAGTGTGCCTGCAAGCACGAGCAGGGGCACTGCACCAAGGCGCTGCAGCATGTCGACGGTCTCCGCATCGCCTTTGGCCGCTGCCAACATCAGCACCGACACGCCCGTCCGTGAATGGCTGACAGGTGGAGACAAACACGCAGACGAGGCAGTAGTGGTGGTAGTCGGAGTGGTGGTGGTGGTGAATTAGATGAGAGAAAGAGGTACATGCAGTGCGATAGTGTCAGCGTCACGTGCATGTGCATGTGTATATACGTGTACATCTGTGCATGTGTGTGAACATCTGTGCATGTGCATGTGTACATATGTGCATATGTATGTGCATGTGCGTGCGTGCACATGGCATCGCATTGGTTGCGGACCGGTAGTTGACTGCGTCAACGTCGGTGATGACGAGATGGTGCATGATGCGTTTGACGTTGTCCGCGTACTCCTCGCCCTCCGTGTGCCACCCGTGCTCAATCAACTGCACGAAAAAGAGAAGCAGAGGTGAGTGAGCGTTGTGTGTGAGTGTTGTGTGTGTGTATGTGTGTATGTGTGTATGTGTGTATGTGTGCGGTTTAAGTTAAACAAAGCACTGGTTTGCACCTCGTCAAGTTCTGGAATGACATCAGGGCACGATGCCTGGTTCTCAATGTCGCCTGCGCAAATACACACACGCACATACACACAGGTGTGAGTGAACAGCGACTTGACACTGGCATCTTGCCATATCGCCCAATACAAACCACGACAGCAGCAGCAGCAGCAACAGCATCAGACTGCACATGTACGTGTGTGTGTATGGGTGTGTATGTGTGTGCGTGTGTGTGCGTGTGCGTGCGTGTACACATGTAAATGTGTACCTTGCGTCACGCCCATGGTTCGGCCGAGGCGACTGAGGACACCGCCGAGAAACACGTCCTCGACAGGGTACGCAATCCCCTGCATGTGCACGCGCGGGCACCCGCCAAAGTACTGTGGTGCATTGGCGCAGCGGCGGTGGTGGCGGTGGCGGTGGCGGTGTGTTGTTGGTGTTGTGGTAACGGAAGCAGGAGGTAAGTTGAGGGAGGAAGGGTGTTGGCAGGGCAAGTACGCACACACACATACACACATACACACATACACACATACGCACATACACACAGGCATACGCACACACACACACACACACACACACACACACACAAACACACGTTCGCAACAACACACGACTGACGTCTGTGAAGAGGTCTGAGTGGAGGGTAGCACTCATGAGGACGAGACGAATGTCCGGGCGGAGCTCGAGACATTTGCGCATACACACGAGCAGGAAGTCACTGGTGGTGGTGATGGTGGTGGTGGTGGTGGTGGTGATGGTGTGAGACATGGGAGTGCGATGCAGGTCTTGTGAACACACACACACACATACACAACACACACACACACACACACTACGTCAAGCTGTAGTGCAACAAACGAACAGCAGCCCCACCTGAATCTGTCTCGCTCGTGGATTTCGTCCAGGACGACGTGCGTGATGTTCTTGAGCGTGATGTCGGTGATGACGCGTTGCAGCAGCCACCCCGTCGTGCAGAAGGCAAGGTTCGTCTCAGCGCCAGCCTTGCTCTCTGTACAGCACCACGTGCACACAGACACAATGAGGGTTATGAAGCAACATATAGCACGCCCCCCCCCCCCACACACACACACACACAGAGCACAAGCTCACACAGAGCACAAGCACATACAGAGCACAAGCTCACACAGAGCACAAGCTCACACGCCACACCACACGCAAACAAGCACACCCACCACACACACAAATACTCACACCACACATACACATGCACAAATACGTCAGCCTACCGAGCCTGACGTGGTATCCGACAGTGCTCCCGAGTCTGCAGCCCCACTCCTGGGCCACGCGCTTTGCAACAGACATGGCAGATATGCGGCGCGGCTGGCTGCACAGGATGGTGCACGGCATGTCTCTGGTGTATGCATGCACGCACGGCGGGAGAACGAGGGATGAGGGGAGTTAGAGTTGTTGTTGCTGTTGTTGTTGTTGTTGTGTGTGTGTGTTAAGTGGGGGATGTTGCGTTGTGTATGACAGCTTGTTGCGTGAGACCTTGTGTGTTGTGTGTCCAGGTATAGGTGAAGTGATGAGAGAAACAGCACAATCACGGGATGCGCACAATGACGTGCGACATCGTCTCACCTTGCTGCGGCATCACGCATGACAAACTGCGGCACTTGCGTTGTCTTTCCACAGCCCGTCTCGCCACTCACAAGCACAACCTGCCACGACAGCACCGGGGGAGTGAGTGTGTGAGTGAGTGTGTGTGTGTGAGTGAGTGAGTGAGTGTGTGTGTGTATGTCCGTAATGCTGGTGGCACACATGATTCGAAACAACAGCAACATGTGATCACTTCTAGGCAACAACACCATCAGCCGCCACCATTTGCCACCGTCACGATTGAGATGACCTGTTCATGTTGCAGCAGCTCCAACAGTTCTTGCTCGTGGGCAGCAGCAGGCAGTCGCTGCTGGAACTCCTGTTGGTGTTGGTGTGTGTGCGTGCGTGCGTGTGTGTGTGTGTGTGTGCGCGGGCGCGTTTGGGGATGGAACAAGCAACAATGTGAGCGTTGAAACTACTGTTGGCGTTGCTGCTGCTGCTGTTGCTGTTGACTGTTGTGACACTCCATCAGTCAAAGACAAGTGGCTGCCTGCCTGAATGCATGCATGCATAATGTGTGCTCTCACCCTGAATTGCTTGGGCGTCTTGGGCTCTGGCGGCACAATGCACTTTGGGCCCGCGCGACTGCCCTTGGTCCTAAAGGCGAAGGAAGCGAAAGCCAGCAATGCCATGCACCGAGCAGTCGCACGTGAGAGAAGCATCATGGGACAAGATAAGTGGTGGGGAAGAGGGGGAGAGGTGTAAAGAAGCTACAGTGCCAGATACGCGAGCGGAGGGGCAGCAACTCTGGCGAGCGCCGTTGCTTACCACGTCTTCTTGTTTGAGGCGAGAGGCATCCCCTTTCGCACGAGGTCGTCATCGTCCTCAGATAAAGGCGGCGCGTTGACCGTGGCATAGGAGGCCACCTTTGGGTCCAGCGTGAGCATGTACTCGTGCTCTGCGGCCGCGTTCTTCGGCTTGCGGATCATGATGTGTCTACCAAGAAGGCAAGGAGTGGTGGTGGTGCAGTGTGGGCCCATATGGCGCACGGGAAGGGGGGGGGGGCAAGCCAAACAAACGGGCGTAGCCATAGGTGCAGAGGCGAGGCGAAGAGAGATGTGTTCATAGAAGTCACACAGTTGCGCACACACAGACACACATACATACACACACCTGCTGTCTCCTTTGCCGTAGCTCTTGGTGATGAAGCCATGTTTGGGGGCATAGTGGTGAATGTACTTGCGCTCGAAGGACGACAGCGAGGATGGGAACTGCAGCTCTGTGAATGCAAGAACAAGCGTGAGGGAGCAGCTGGTACCCATGCACACACGGGCTGAGGGGAGGGCTGCAGATATGCACACACACACATTCATACACACACACACATTCATACATACACACACACACACACACACACACACACACACACACACACACACACACACACACACACACACATTCATTCATGCACATGCGCATGCTACCTTCGCGATCGGACTCCGCAAACGTGGTGAACTCGCGTGAGATCCACTCCTTGAACCCGGCGCTGATCCCCTCCGTGGGCGGCCGACCACCACCACCACCACCTCCTCCTCCTCCACCTCCACCACCACCTCCTCGCTTCTTGCCCTTCCTCCCTGGTCCACGTGATCGTTGCTCCATCGCTTCTTGTCCCATGTCCTCTTGCTCGTGATTGCCTGCTTGCTTCGCCTGATCAGTGTCCACCCCCTTCTTCTTCTTGCTGCTGTAACTGCTGTTTCTCTCTTTTCCCTCCACACACAAATCCCCACAAGCGGTTACAGCACGCGACAACAGCCCATCATCATGGCTTCAAAGTGAGCACGCCTTGTGTTGTGTGCGCGTGCGTGCGTGTTGTGTGTGTGTGTGTGTTGCGCGTGAGTGAGTGCGTGAGTGAGTGAGTGAGTGAGAGTGTGAGTGTGTGAGTGTGTGAGTGTGTGAGTGTGTGAGTGTGTGAGTGTGTGAGAGTGCGTGTGCGTGTGAGTGTGAGTGTGTGAGTGTGTGAGTGTGTGAGAGTGTGAGTGTGTGTGTGTATGTGTGTGTTGCTTGTGGTCAAACAAGGCGAGGCTGCGCATGCTTGCACCCATCTGGCGTCGTGCTCACTCGAGCTTCGCTGTGCGTTGACGCTGCAGGGGCAAGGTGACCACGAGCAACGTGGAGACCAAGAGTCGCTCCTTCAAAGATGAGCAGGAGTACCTTGAGCAGCTCTCACCATGCTGCTGGCGCATCAAGAAGGGCTTTGTCCCCAACATGAGGGTACGTCTGTCTGTGTATCAGTGTGTGTGTGTGTGTGTGTGTGTGCATCACAGTGTGTGCAGCTTCTTCTTCTCTCACTAGCAGCACCTTCCACCACCAACCTCCACCCATCCTTGCCCCCTTGTTCCCCCTTCGCTGTCTCGTTCCTCATCACGATGCAGGTGGAAGGCCGCGTGTATGTCAACGAGGCGCTCAACTCACTCATGTTTGAGGAGCTGCAGCAACACAGCCAGGCGCATGGTGTTGGCGGCTTCCTGCCCGCGCTCAAGCAGGTGGCCAACGTGGCTGCACTTCCCGGCATCGTTGGCCACTCTGTTGGCCTGCCCGATATCCACGCCGGCTACGGCTTTGCCATCGGCAACATGGCTGCCTTTGACATGGACAACCCCGAGGCCGTCGTCTCCCCAGGTGTGTGTATGTGTGTATGTGTGTGTATCTCTGTGTGTGTGTGTGTGTATCTGTGTATCTCTGCGTGTGTGTTTGTTTCTGTGTGTGTGTGTGTGTGTTTGTTTCTGTGTGTACCTCTGTGTGTGTGTGCTTGTCTGTTACCTGCTCATCTCACCCTTCACAACATCTCACCCTTCACAACACTACCTCTGCGCTCACCTCACCTTCATTCCACCTCACCCTTCATCCATTCCTCCCCACCACCCGTGCAGGCGGCGTTGGCTTTGACATCAACTGCGGCGTGCGGCTGCTGCGCACCAACCTCGACGTCGGTGATGTGGAGCCCGTCAAGGAGCAGCTCGCGCAGTCCCTCTTCGACCACATCCCCGTTGGCGTCGGATCAAAGGTGTGTGTGTGTGTGCGTATGTGTGTGTGTACGTGTGTGCGTATGTGTGTGTGTGTACGTGTGTGCGCGTGTGTGTGTGCACGTGTGCGTGCGTGTGTATGTGTGTGTGTGATAGAGGAGCACGTGGAGGTGTGCGCTATGGCGTTCTTAAAACTCATGGCACTCTTACGTCACAACACGCGTGCCGCACAAGCTGTCACACATATATGAATCACACGAAACCTTCACCACCCACGCAACAACTCCTCACTCTTCTCCCCTCTTCTTCCCATTTCACTTTGTCCCCCCCCCCCAAATATGTCTGACCATTGTGCTGTTCAGGGCGTTGTGCCGATGACGGTGCAGGACCTGGAAGAGGCGCTGGAGATGGGCATGGACTGGTCTCTCCGCGAAGGGTGCGATGACACGCTGCTGCTGCTGCTGCTGCTGCTGGTGGTGGTGGTGCATTGATGCATGTGTATTGACATGCACCAGCACATGTCCTCATTTGTTCGCCCACTCACTTCTTCACACACACACTCACTTCTTCACACACACACACGCACGCACACACACACACATACACGAGTGCAGGTACGCGTGGCCGGAGGACAAGGAGCACTGCGAAGAGTACGGGCGAATGCTGCAGGCGGACGCGTCCAAAGTCTCCACGCGCGCCAAGAAGCGCGGCCTGCCACAACTCGGCACCCTTGGTGCCGGCAACCACTACGCAGAGATCCAGGTCAGGTGGAGGGCCTGTGTCTGTGTCTGTGTCTGTGTGCATGTGTGTGCTTCGCAACTAAAGATATTCTCACAAGCGGCGCTCGTGCCCATGGTCCTCCTCACCGCCACCACTGTCTCGCTACAGGTCGTGGAGGAGATTTACGACAAGCACGCTGCCAACAAGATGGGCATCAACAGGACTGGACAGGTGCGTGCGTGTGCATGTGTGCCTTTGATGTGTGCCTTTTGTGCATATGTGGTGTGTATGTGTGTGTGTGTGTGTGTGTGTGTGTGTGTGTGTGTGTGTTAATCGTGCGCCGTATTGTCTGACCAATCACCTGACCCATCTCTGTCCAACAACCACCACGCCACCACATCACCACCGCCGCCACCACCACACACCTCGGCGTGCAGGTGTGTGTGATGATCCACAGCGGGTCGCGCGGTCTGGGCCACCAGGTTGCCACCGATGCGCTCACGGCGATGGCCAATGCCATGAAGCGTGACGGCATCGAGGTCAACGACAGACAGGTCCGGCCACACAGCGTGATGTGTGCGTATGTGTGTGTGTGTGTGTGTGTGTGTGTGTGTGTGTGTGTGTGTGTGTGTGTGTGTGTGTGTGTGTGTGTGTGTGTGTGTGTCGTCAGCCTCACTTCAAGCCATTGTACGTCCTTCCGTCCTCCTACTCTGACCTATTCACTCCATATGCCACCACCACCACCACCACCACCGTCGTCACCACCACCACCATCTTCGCCAGCTTGCGTGTGCGCGCATCGGCTCTGAGGAGGGCCAGAACTATCTCAAGTCCATGGCAGCCGCTGCCAACTACGCCTGGGTCAACAGATCAACCATGACCTTCCTCGCCCGACAGGTGAGGAGGTCGGGGTTGTGTGAGCGCATACGTGGTGTGCGTGCGTGTGTGTTGTGTGTGTTGTGCGTGCGTGTGTGTCTGTGTGTGTGTGTGTGTGTGTGTGTGTTATGTGTGCTGTGTGTGCGTGCGTGTGCGTCTGTGTGCGTGCGTCTGTGTGCGTGCGTGCGTGCCTTTCTGTCTCTCCATGTCTTTCTCTGTTTCTCTGTCTCTCTCTGTCTTTCTTTGTCTTTGTCTATGGCGTTGCTTGCGTTGTCTCTGCACTTGCCACTGTGAGCGCGCTCCCCTGACCAGCAGCATCAGCTCACATGTCTTCCCGACACCCCCACCCTCTTCCACCACTTGTGCCCAGGCCTTTGCAAAGCAGTTCAAGACGACACCAGAGGATCTCGACATGCATGTCATTTATGACGTGTCACACAACATCGCAAAGGTGCCATCCATGATGCATTGCATGCGTTTTCAATCTGCATTGATGTTACTGCGTTCAAGCACCCGTCCCCCCCCCCAAGTGCACCCACAACATACGACACTCAATGCCACCACACACACGCACGCACACACACACACACACACACACACGCCAGGTTGAGAAGCACTGGGTTGACGGGAAGCTGCGCAACTTGCTCGTGCACCGCAAGGGCTCCACCCGCGCGTTCCCACCGCACCACCCACTCATCCCCGTCGACTATCAGGTCCGCTGCTGTGTCATTGCGTCGAGACAGTGGTTTGGCCTCTGCTTCTGTTGTTGTTCGCCCTCGTGTGTGTGTGTGTGTGTGTGTGTGTGTGTGTGTGTGTGTGTGTGTGTGTGTGCGTCTGTGTGTGTGTGTGTGTGTGTGCGTCTGTGTGTGTGTATGTGTGTGTATGCTTATGATTTTTTTGTGTGTGTGTGTATTTTGTTTGTACTGGGCTCCTTTCCCCACTATTCACGTCCTAATTTCGCCTTCCCACCATTCTGCCTCCTGCCCGCTTCGTTGCACCAGTTGATTGGCCAGCCTGTGCTGGTTGGCGGGACAATGGGCACGTGCAGCTACATCCTAACGGGCACGGAGCAAGGGTTTGCGGACACGTTTGGCAGCACGTGTCACGGTGCCGGCCGCGCCCAGTCGCGCGCCAAGTCCCGCCGCACCCTCGACTACCAGGATGTGCTTGCCAACCTCAACAAGAAAGGCATTGCCATCCGCGTTGCCTCGCCCAAGCTGGTACAGGAGGAGGCGCCGGAGTCGTACAAGGACGTGAGCGAGGTGGTTGACACGTGCCACGCAGCCGGCATCAGCAAGAAGGCCGTCAAGCTCAAGCCCATTGCCGTCATCAAGGGCTGAGATGGGGAGAGGTGGACGTGGTGTTCTCGTGTTTCTTGGTGGTGGTGGTGATATGCATTTTTTGCTTGCTTTGGCCCTTCTTCACTTGTATCGCGCGTTTGAGTATGAGAGCGTATATGAGAGAGAGAGAGTGTGTGTGTGTGTGTGTCCGTATGTGTGTGTGTGTGTGTGTGTGTGTGTGTGTGTGTGTGTGTGTGTGTTGTGTGTGTTGTTGTG